>NC_069131.1:67392958-67701708 GCF_026914265.1 Mya arenaria | reverse complement strand
AAAGTGTTAAACTCACATTACAGTATGGCGACCTTACAAGAAGTGTTAAACTCACATTGCAGCATGGCCTCTTTACCGAAAGTGTTAAACTCACATTGCAGCATGGCCTCTTTACCGAAAGTGTTAGACTCACATTACAGCATGGCCACCTTACCGAAAGTGTTAGACTCACATTGCAGCATGGCCACCTTACCGAAAGTGTTAAACTCACATTGCTCCATGGCCACCTTTCCGAAAGTGTTAGACTCACATTGCAGCATGGTAACCTTTCCGAAAGTGTTAGACTCACATTGCAGCATGGCCACCTTACCGAAAGTGTTAGACTCACATTGCAGCATGGCCACCTTACCGAAAGTGTTAAACTCACATTGCTCCATGGCCACCTTTCCGAAAGTGTTAGACTCACATTACAGCAAGGCCACCTTTCCGAAAGTGTTAGACTCACATTGCAGCATGGCCACCTTACCGAAAGTGTTAGACTCACATTGCAGCATGGCCGCCTTTCCGAGAGTGTTAAACTCACATTGCAGCATGGCTACCTTTCCGAAAGTGTTAAACTCACATTGCAGCATGGCCACCTTTTCAAAAGTGTTAGACTCACATTGCAGCATGGCCACCTTTCAGAAAGTGTTAAACTCACATTACAGCATGGCCACCTTTCCGAGAGTGTTAAACTCACATTGCAGCATGGCTACCTTTCCGAAAGTGTTAAACTCACATTGCAGCATGGCCACCTTACCGAAAGTGTTAAACTCACATTGCAGCATGGCCACCTTACCGAAAGTGTTAAACTCACATTGCAGCATGGCCACCTTTCCGAAAGTGTTAAACTCACATTACAGCATGGCCACCTTTCCAAAAGTGTTAGACTCACATTGCAGCATGGCCGCCTTACCGGGAGTGTTTAACTGACATAACAACATGGCCGCCTTACCGGAAGTGTTAAACTCACATTACAGCATAGCCGTCTGACCGGAAGTGTTAACACACACATTGCAGCATGGCTGCCTTAGCAGAAGTGTTAAAATCAAATTGCAGCATGAATGACGTTTTACGGAAATTGAGAAACTCACATTGCGGCATGAATGACGTTTTACAGAAATTGAGAAACTCACATTGCGGCATGAATGACGTTTTACAGAAATTGAGAAACTCACATTGCGGCATGAATGACGTTTTACGGAAATTGAGAAACTCACATTACGGCATGAATGACGTTTTACGGAAATTGAGAAACTCACATTGCGGCATGAATGACGTTTTACGGAAATTGAGAAACTCACATTGCGGCATGAATGACGTTTTACGGACGTTGAGAACACAACATAACAATAATGATAATAACGACTTTGTTTTCAACACACTCATGGCAGTTACTAGTTCCCTTTCTGATTACTTTCAATATCCAGTGTTCGTGTTTGTGACATTTCGTGACTTTCGCACAAAAGTCATTTTCTGTTTTCAGAGCATTTATTAACACATTTTTATAGTTGGTGGCATTTAAACACATTAGGTGTTATACTAATTACATTTTCCTTATAACTTTATAACATGGACATTATTCACCGATCTGCTCACAAAGTAACAAAAGAGGTGTCCAGATGAGTGCTAATTAGCTATTGTAGGATTGTAAAACTTGTGGATATGCTAAAACATTTTACCATTAAACACTCTCCTATTAGCACACGTCTGAACACCCTTTATTGTCTTTTGACACTATTTAGGCAAAGTGTTTCCAGAACTGTAAACGAATTGACACGTACATAGAAAAATGTGCAATTTGGTAAAGCTACTTGACAACAAACACAATGAGCCTACGTAAGCACATCTCCATTACAAATCATGTGAGTGTGTGTGTGTGCGTGCGTGCGTGCGTGCGTGCGTGCGTGCGTGCGTGCGTGCGTGTGTGAGCTTATTTCAATACTCGCACTCGGGCCTTGCCCATTCGGCGAGTGCTCCGATACGATTGTTAGTCATCTTATGTTTATGGAGCAAAGTGCACAGACCAGATTTAACCCTGGTTAGAGCTACCCTGGTTCTTTAACGTGCACAAGTGTATAGCACTGTCACACGGGACCTACATTTAACGTTCCTTTTCTAGATGATCCCTGGATTGAAGGTCAAGTGTGTTACTACTAGACCACGGATCCGCCACATTACAAATCATTGCGAATCTGAAAGGCGGTATTCTGAAAAAGGCTTAAAAACTGTTTAGTTAAGGAATCCAATCCACAAATCATTTAGTTCTCTGATGCAAGACGTTAAATTTGATGCCAGGTAATTATTATAGAATGTTTGCATCATTTGAAAGGTAAAACTCATTACAGTTTGTTCATTCGCTAGTTATTTCAACTGAAATCAGATGCAAACGAAGTAGTTTGCAATCTTTGTAGAGTATTTTTTTCAGGAGTGTGCTTTTTATTATTTTTGGATAATATTTTTATTATATACCCATCATAAATCCACACACAATACCTAACGCAAAATACGGTAGTCCGTATTCCACTCCAGTGCAATACGGCCGTATTCCACTCTTGTGACGTCACAACATAACAAGTATCGTTGCCCTCATTTTTAGGTAGTGAATATATGCATCTTAATTCTACTCCATAACCAATTTTGTATTGAATCGTATATCTATGATAAAGGAGTATTAAAGTGGATATATGTTTAGTTGGTTTTATATTGCATGTACCTTATCTGTTTATTTGACTTTAAATTGACGTTGTATGGTAATTGTTATATAATCTCTCTTTACTCTGATACTTATTATAGTTGTCATGAAATGTATATATGTATGAATGAGACTTAGATAAACCGTGAAACAATATTAATGTCGATTGTTTTTTATAATCATTAATGAAGCTTTAGGGACCTCCAATACGTATGTATGTATTGCCCTTACGAAATAGTGTATATCAATGTAATTATTTATATTGCTGATGGCTGTTATGCCTGCTAGTTTCTCATTAACGATGTCAATAATAATACGTAGTGGATATCGTCCAATAGCGATGCACCAATTGTGATGACCAGACGGCTATATAAGCATTGATAATATTTGTTAAAACGTAGAATCCTCCGTCAAACAACAATTCATGTTTGTCTTGGCGCTGCACATTTCGGAAAAGGCTTCGTTTGTTATTCTGAGATATCATTTATTCATATAGTAACTGGGTTGGAGTTCGGTGAGCGAGGTGTTTGACATCATTATTATAGTTCGTATAGCGACATTACTGCCGCAAAAATAAATAAAATATTGTTTTGTTTTACATATTATTAGTTTGATACAAAATAGCAATGGCGACAACAGTTAATTTCGAGGAACCGCTGCATGACTATGGAAGGATTCTAGTCACAACGGAGGGCGTGGCCGGAAGCTTAGGATTTATACTTAATGCTGGTGTTCTACTCATTTTATTACGGCATAAAGATCGTAATGCGCTTCTTACAATGACAATGAGCTTATCTATATCCGATATGCTTACAGGACTCTTTCACACATTTGTCCTGATATATCCCGAGTTAAATTTCCAAGATTACGGGACTAATGATTTGCTAGACCGTGCTGAAATGAGGAATCTTGTTGGCTTGGAACCGGGTATTTCCAATACATCAAATAATAATGGAAGTTGGAGCTTTGAACGCGAGATGAGCTTCGATTTGTCAAATGACTTTGATTTTGGTGACGTCTTTGATTCCTCAAAAACAGGGGTGTTTTATCAAAGTTCTTATATGTACGATACACTGAATACTACAGAAGAAATGGAGAACTTTATGCAAGAAAAAATAAAAACACTTTTAGAAGAATTTAAAGGGGACCGACAAACAGACATAAATAATACCGCTATGGAAAGGTTTAACTTTAAATTGTCGCAATATGAGATAGCTATTGTGATCGTCCATTGTCTGTACATTATTCCGTATATATCTTGCATTCTTAATATGCTTGGAGTATCTCTTTGTCTCCTCATTATTGTAACTCAACCTCTTAAGCATCGCACAATTCTTACTAAATTAAGAGTACAAATATACATCTGTATTACATGGACTTTGGCCATAATTTTCAGTATGACTTCTTGCATATACGTCTTGCTTGTAAACATTGATTTTGTTAAAATATCCGTTTTAACACAATCATTGATTGCTGCTACGACCGTTTCAAATCTTACAATCCTAGCTGTATTGGCGATTATCTACTGTATTATTTTGTTTGTAATTAATTGTCGCAGGGATGTTCCTATGTCGTCACATAAACGTCACAGTAGCGTTAAGAGTGTGGCTACTGCTATTACTATTATTGGCAGCTATTTCATTTGCTACCAGCCAATTATATGGACATTTGTTTTCGAAGACATTATCAAAAGGGAGGTCAACTTCAATATATGGATTCGTATTTTACCGTTGCTTACAGCGTTAAATACAATAATAGATGCGCTGGTGTACGCTTACCGTCTTGAAAGCGTTTCACAAACGGTTCTGACAACTCTATCATGTGTATCAAATGTTTTCAAAAGAAAGCAGCCCATTGTTAAAGGTCGCCGAAATGAACAAAGCATTGAAGAAAAAACGGAGGTTGAAATGCCAGAACCAGGCTCGAATGTAATAAAAGGTAGCAGCAATCATAGCGATAAGATTTAGATTGGGACTACATGTAGATAGAAAAGGCAAAAATGTTACTAAATCTAAAAACGATAACATTGACAAGGTTTACACTGGAACTACATGTAGATCGAAAAGGCACGAATGAAATCAAATGTCACAGCGTTTACATTACCAAGGTTAACACTGGAACTACATGTAGATCGAAAGGCACGAATGTATGTTATCAAATGTCACAGCGTTTACATTGACAAGGTTAACACTGGAACTACATGTAGATCGAAAAGGCACGAATGAAATCAAATGTCACAGCGATTACATTGACAAGGATAACACTGGAACTACATGTAGATCGAAAAGGCACGAATGAAATCAAATGTCACAGCGATTACATTGATAAGATTTGCACTGGAACTACATGTATATCGAAAAGGAACGAATGTCACCTAATGTGACAGTAATAACATTGAGAAGGTTCAGACCGGAACTATTTGAAGAACGGAAACGCTCGAAAGTCAACTAATGAAACAACAGTAACAAACGCGACAAGAAGAATTATGTCGAACACTAAGTGTGACTCGAGCGGGAATATGACGTCATTTCCTCCTTGGATTGAAAATGAAATGACGGCGTCCATTGTGTGACGTGTTTTTATGTCAAGGGTACATTCAATGTTATGCCATACCATATGCTTCAAATTCCAGTTTTAAAACGTTTTAAAATCTTACTTTCTTTACAACACATGCCTTTATCATTAATTTAATATCATGTTGTGATTGTTTATTAATTAAGTCATATAGCCATGTGCTATGTATATATGTACATATGTGATCCAACTTATAATTATGTTTATGTTTATGTGAATTAATGTTTTGTTCAATCACCTCTTCAAATAAGTAAAAAATGAATAATGGACCTATCTATAAATGGATGCATAATTATCATTTTCGTCATTATTGTCTGTTGTCACACATGGAAGAAAATGTCCAAGGGCGAATATATAATGGAAATAATCATTAAAAATTTACTTGTTTTTTTCAATGTGTTTTTCCAATTACAGCCATCCTTATTAACAGACTGAAAGGTCTCCAATGTAGAAGCAAGCAACGAGTCACAGAACAAGCTGCAAAGCTTCCTTCTCAATTATGTTGACGTTGTTTTGTCATGTGCATATACTACTTGTCTAGTTTCTATGTTTCGAGGTATGATTGCCACAGTGAATGTTTCGTTCACGCTTTAACTTTGTATACCTGGAAATTGAAAATGCTTTTGTGTAATAGATATTGTTGAAACCAAAGCGTTTGTTATCATTTCATGGCTACATGCGGATGCTTGAGAGAGAGAAATAGAGAGGGAGAAAATGAGAGAGCGAGAGCGAAAGAAGGGGCGAGTTTATTGCGATCTGTTTTTGTTCGTAGATGTTTAAGCTACCCTTATGAGAACTAACCAGGAGAGGAGACACCCTTGCGAAATGTTCAATTGAGAGTGATTCAAACTAGTATGGTTTTTTTATTTGTCCTAAGATAGGTAGCCAGCTTCAGTGCAAAGTGATCCGAGTTGATAAGACGGTGTTGCTGTATTTAGAGTTACGACATAACGTGGGTAGTCGACGTGACACACCTTTAAGACAATGGACCGATTGGTCAGACAATTGTTAAAGTTAGCGACGTTGTAAAATGGATCCTTGTTAACTTTCAAATATTTTATTCTTTAAAACATACCTGGACACAAACAGTGTCTTCATCACAATTTTGATTTAGTGGTCAGCATACCAAATGGCCAATGACAAGGCAGTATTACTGCGTTGGAATGTAAGCTGTCGCAGATTATGGTTTACCCTCTCTGATACCGACGAAATACACTTAGCTGCTGACAAGAAAAAGAAGTAAATGAAATTATACGAACCCGTGAAGTAAATCTTTAATAAAAGCTGAGTTTCACCTCCACAATGACAGAAATCTTGAGAAGGTCATATTTGTCAATAAGGTGTTTGTTTTTATCATACAAATATTATTTTGAGACTAATGCGTACTTTGGGTTATTTTTGTCCCCGATAATGTTTTAACAAACAAACTCATTTCTATATTTTCTGCCGTGTTTGTTTAATCATCTGACCAAACACTGACTGGCAGTATGTATGGTATAGGAGCGTAACATCAAATGAACACCAAACTATTTCACGAGAGGCATAGCTACGATTACAATATTAGCTTTTGGTGTTCATGAGGTGAGCTGTATTGTGTTCCTACACTGAAAAAGGCATATAACTTGACAGTCAGTTGTTGTTTGTCAGAAACGCATTACAACCTGTATGAGAACGGTACGTAATTTCGGAATTCGATTTTTCGTTGAGGTGTTGGCAGTGAGAGTGGTCTGATATTTGAAAACGGTGAAAACAATATCAAAGTGATATGTTCCCTGTTTGAAACTGTGAAATATCAAATCTGTAATTACCGATATATCTACCGGAAAAGAAATGATAAGGCCTGATGGGCTACACTTTGATGTAACCGAAAACTTTGAAACACTTGTTCAGGTGAAACGGTAGGAAATTTAGTTAAAGCTTTTTTATTTGACCACGATTGTGAAACAAGTTATAACAACATTATATTAATCACCCTCGTTGGCACGATTTTACGCGAAAGTGTTGTCTTGTGTTGTGGGAGAAACTGGAGTACCTGGGTGAAACCCACTTGTCCGGCTTGGTGACGATAAGCATAAGTAATACCATAAGTCATAACATGGAACATTATACTGTTATGGTCGTCAACTGCAGGATTCGAACTCGGTACCCTTTGGTATGTCAGTGAAAGTCTTAAAAAGCAAATAAGGAAATGTTATAATTGTGGTGGAATTTGACAACATTTTAATGTTATTTCTTCTAGTTTTTTATGAAATGTTCATGGGTTACAACACATCATTTGATCCAAAACGTGCAGATTGTTCAGAACACTTTTTAAATTAAACAACGATGTTTATGCCATTATTTCAAATCTTAGCTGGTCTTCATGTTTAATGAATATAATACACTATAACTGTTTCAGCCGTGTTTGTGCTATTAAAACATATATGCACTTCATGAAATATTTCCCTTTAAACACGAACTGTTCCAATGGTAGAATTAAACCTATTCTTTATTCCTTTTACGTAAATATATACATGAACACCACTCACAAGTTAGGCCAATTAGCCGAGCTTTAAACACAAAAACCAAGTAAGAGAAAAAACAATGTTGAACCGTTAAAAACACACAGCGGAATATAATGAGGCCAGGGGTGGTATTCAATATGTAACTTAAGTCAATCTTATGGTCATACATGATTGACTTCATTCACTCTATTGGTTAGTTATAAATAACAAGCAATCTGATTAGCTACATCGTTCTTAGATCCAGTTAAGACCAGTATAGAATACCAGCCCAGGAGGTTTTCTTTATCTGCATTTAAAAATTGAGTATTTTAAGCGGATTTTATTCATCATAAAAACGGTAAAAATGGAACGTTTTAATGTTGCAGTCTTTTTTCAAAAGTTCGGCCGTTCATGGAGAAGTAGGGTTTTTAGTCACCTAAGATTTAATTGAAGCGATGGGTTCCTGAAAGGAACATTATTTTTTTCTAAGGTGTACGTTAATTGCTTCTTTTCAATGATTACGGGGATTTTTGTTTTAAGATTTCCGCTGGTTAAAAGATAATTTTTGAGAAAAAAAAGTTGATATTTCAATTCTTTTAGTACTATCACTTTGATATGTTTTACTATTTTGAAAGTATTCCCCGCTCTCATATCCAAATAAAACGTCAGCGCGCACAGGGCTGGGACAGGATACCAACGACGTCAATTTAAACAAGATTTGAAACTATTGTAAGAGTTAGACCCTTTGAAGAGCCATTCAGCTTCATGAGATTTACAAATTAAAAAAATATATATATTTTAATAACGTCGTTAGTCAAAATACGAAATGATTGTATGCATTCGATGAAGAATTATGTAAGCAAATAAAAATAACACCCCTGCGAAAGGATTCAATTCTTGGAACTAGAGGATTTATTGGCATTCCCGACCCTTTATACCAAATACTGGACCCGCCCCTGCTAGCTGTTCTCGTCCTGCAGTCCGCGACAATATCCACTGAGACACATTTTTTCAATCAGTTAGAGTATTTACAAGAAGCGTTCAAGAGGCCTATTGCAAGATATTATTTTTTATTCGTAAATATCAACAAATTCAAAGGCAAAAAACCAGAGCTGCGCTTTAAAGTGTTGAAATTTAATCCAACCCTTTAAACGCATAAGTTGCAAATAAAATACAATGAAAAGCTACCAATTAAGAAAAAAATATCGATGGTTGTATAAACAGATGCATCTTATTTAACAGCCTTCGGTATAAATACATATTCGTTTAAACGGAGCAAATGACAAATTCAATCCAATATAATCAACCATGCGCGGAAAATACAATTTATGCCTATTCTTTATATGGTTGAATTAATTAGAAAACGTGTGCTTGTCATGTTTATATATGGCCTTGATTTGTTTTATTATGTTTATATTTAGTGCTGTAAAATATTGTTTCAGTGAAAATATTGCTGGTGAAATCATGAATTTTGTATTTTTAAGATAATTGAATTACATGTATTTGTTGTTGTATCTTAGGGCTATCAATCCAACAACAATACAAAAAATGCTACTGGTGAAGTTTATTTTTGAAGTTGAAAAAGGGTAAGTTATTTTCAAAAGTTTTCAACGATAGCTTGTTTTTAAATCAACGTATAGTTACTAAATCAAACAATTTTATAAAACTGTTTATACTCATTGTAAAAATGACACGCACGCACGCACGCACGCACGCACGAACGCACGCACGCACGCACGCACGCACGCACGCACACACACGTAGTTTATCAAAAGATTTAAACGAAGCAATAATGTCGACGTTAACACTAAAATGCACGTACGCATCTTTGCATCTTAATGATGGATGGCTTTCATAACTATGCATTTAGCAGCAACCGGCGCATGAAGGTTATTATATATACTGTTTAACACCAGTTAAGAATCACATGCTGTATTCTGTTTTATGTTATCAACACTGTGAGCGCCCATAAAAGGTAAAGTAATACTTTCATTCTGCATATGACCAACACCGATAGCGCCCATAAGAGGTAAAGTAATACTTTCATTCTGCATATGACCAACACTGCTAGCGCCCATAAGAGGTAAAGTAATACTTTCTTTCTGCATATGACCAACACTGCTAGCGCCCATAAGAGGTAAAGTAATACTTTCATTCTGCATATGACCAACACTGCTAGCGCCCATAAGAGGTAAAGTAATACTTTCATTCTGCATATGACCAACACTGCTAGCGCCCATAAGAGGTAAAGTAATACTTTCATTCTGCATATGATCAACACTGCTAGCGCCCATAAGAGTAAAGTAATACTTTCATTCTGCATATGACCAACACTGCTAGCGCCCATAAGAGGTAAAGTAATACTTTCATTCTGCATATGACCAACTTTGCTAGCGCCCATAAGAGGTAGAGTAATACTTTCATTCTGAATATGATCAACACTGTGAACGTCCTCTGGAGTAGAGAGAATACCTCATGTCTGAATTTGATCAAGGCTGTCAACGGCCGCTTGCGGAAGGGAACAACATTCCATTCCGAATATTTTCAACGCCCCCTATAGGTAGGGGAGTACTTCCGTTCCGAATATGATTGCCACTATTGTAACGTTCGAGGCTAAAGACACAAAATATTCGTTTTAGGGTAAAGCATGCTAAGGGGTAAACTGGTCTTATATACATAGGACCTAAACCTCCACACGGAGAACTGGTTATTCCAATTTGCTTATTACGAAGAACATCAACATACTATGAACGCACTTCCGCTTACAGTGGAACGTTACATTATCAACGCCTTCTAGCATCGGCATCAGTTGTATTCTAATTTACAAAGCTATAAAGCCATACCAAATGATCTCGAATGATCAGAAAATAAATAACTATACTGTGGACGAAGTACGGGGCGACTTTTTACATCAACCACATAATTCTGAACGCAAGCAACAGTCAACGGTTAACACTTTCTTAAGGGAACATCTTCGGAATCAAAATATGAAAACACACATTGGCGTATATGTTTTTTGTTGTCTAGAGATTTTATGGGTTTAATAATTCAATACCTAATTGCGATATCACCCCCCCCCCATCCCACAGGAAGAGAAACAAAGCGTGAATTGAAAAAAGTGAACCTTCCATCTCAATATCGTAGAAAAATATGAATATTTTACACCAAACTGCAACAATTACCAGAAATGCTCTTTTCACCCTCGCCCCAATTCTCAGCCCATTTTGGTACCCCTTAGTTGTGGCTTGAATTGCGCCTCTTTTTTCTTCAAAACCTAGACTTAAACTGCCCTTAGAACATAGTCATATTCCCGTGTTTTTATATATTAATTGTCTTTTTAATGCAAATACAATAAATAGATGGCACACCTTTTCTTTCATATGTAAACATTTGGTTTGTTATCCTTGCGAATGATGAATCGGAGTGGGTCTATACATGATTTTTTATCAAACTGAATTCAAGTTTCAATGTTCACTTATAAATTGCATGTTTGATCATATTTCTGGTTTCTGAACATTGTTAATAAAATTTGGCTTGATTACGGGACATCTCGAGTGAACATTGCTGTGCACTAAAGGTATTAATTTTCTCAAGATGTCTGACAATATTTTGAGTTGTTGACAATCGAGAGCGCTATACATGGGATTGTTTATTACAACTTCATAGACTGAAGGTCAAATACTTAAGTGTCTGAAACTAAGATCGTCAATATTTACTTTGGATTATGGAATCCGTGCGCAATTTTCTGCTGGACAACCGGATGTACATTTTCACAGGAGCTGCCATTTGTGGTTCCGCTTTGCTAGTGTAGAGGAAAATAAAGATCATAGGACACAAACCAAGGTAAAGCTAATTGTTTTGCGATTTTATTAAAAATAATTTAAAGCTACTTTCTCTACGAGTTTACTTTTTTCAAAGGCCTTGGCTCACATAGAGCCAGATTACATACAGATTGTATTGGTGATTTATGTCAAATGCCGACGAAGAAATTGATATGCAAATACTTGTTGGAGGAGTACGTTACAAAATCTAGAAACACCTATCTTCCGGCCCCACTCCCTCTAAACTGCTTAAGCTTTACACTTTTTACCCAAATAACATACTCAAAATTTTACTACAACAAAACAAAGATAGTTAGGCGTGATAATCATTTTTTTCTTACTTTTTAATTTGATAATTATATCAAACTTGTGTCTACGCTTGATCCAGTAATAAGGAGCTTCTGAATTCTTGAAGAGTTGGGACTTGCCGCCATGATCAAGAACAAATCTGAATTCAGACTTAAAAAAATGCATATCTTATTTTCATAATAACTTTCTTTCTTAAGTGAAAGTAATACTAAATATATATTACACACCGCTGAGGGTCAAACGATATTATAAGGACTAGTAAGTTATCCCCGAAGGTGAATATAAGCCGAATCGTTAAACAAGGTCTATTTACCTTTGGGTGCTTACTGGCCGGTCCTTAAGACGCAATATGGCCTAAAATAGATTATTATATGTCTTATATCTTACCAATCATTCATTATAACCACTCGATATTTTAAAAATAAATTTTGTTGCGCATTATGGTTTTGCTTACTTAGCGACGATGTTTCTCCGTTGTAAGAATCGCAATGCCGCACTCAGCTGTCAGTGGTTAAATGTTTTGGCCTGATGTTGTCATAAAACGTTGCTAAAATGCATCGATAAATCGACCGACCGATTATAAACATACAACGAAAGAACTCAATTATGTAAGGTATACTATCATAATTTTATTTAGCTTTTCTTTATATTTTTACTTAAAGGAGTTTTATAAAAACGAATTATGTCGATTGCGAAAAATGGTTTTCTAAGTATGACATGTTGTGTTTATTTATTTTAACAAGACCTTTTTATAGTACGTGCGACGTCATATCGATAAAACATTTCGTTCATAAGATGAAAATTGAATTGACAGCGTAAGGAAATTGCAGATACAAGCATAACGTAAGTCTCGATAGAGAAACCTACAATACAGACAAACTGTACTTCACGCTCAGTTGAAACGTACCTTTGAAATATAACAATGTTTAAACTGAAATAGGATATTGTGGGCTCCATTCTGCAAAAAGGAACTTTCTAAATCACCTTTAGTCTAAGCTTGACAAATCTACAAATGATACAGTTTCAATTTCAATCGTTGTAATCGTTATGTAAGCCTTTTACGACTGTGCGTTTTAACACGTTAATTATATTTAAGTATTTACCCCTCCTGGCTTTTGTAGTTTCTATTGTATCATAAAATAAATGAATTTATTTAAATGAACGTTATGGTATTCCATATTGTTACGCATCGCATTTCTTACCTTATCACATTTGTACATGGTATGCGGAATGGACTACCCACGTGACATAGTCGTCCTACATTCCATACCACGTGATCGTCATACACCAAACCGTGGCATTTCTTGTTGAAACTAGAGACATACCTTAAAGTCAATAATATACATTATCAGGATAGATTTAATATTAATCAGCAAATTAATTATAACACAATTTATTGGTAAATTACCAGATGTACGCTCGGTTTACACTTCGCCTCACATATTTAACTATAAATGTAGTTTTTTTTCTAATAACAACATTGTTTGTGTTAAGATTCAAAACGCAGTTCTTATGACAGTTTTATTAATATCCAGTAGCTGGTAAATTGTGCTAGATCGATTAAAGTTTTGAGTTGTATCATACAAGACCACACGACTGTTTAATGTGTTCAGTCATGAGCCACTAATTAACTTAACCCACGTTATTGTACCTAACAGTTTGTTGAACAACCACTTCTTCAAGGACCAAAGGGGAAGGTTCCCTGGATCGAACACAACGGCGTGACGATGGGAGACTCACAGTTAATAATACAGTACTTAGAGAAAGAGTTCAAGGTTCAATGACTTTAAAAGTGTTTTGATGAGAATGACCCAAAAACAAGTTCTTAGTGAGGAATTCATACACTTATTTATGAATAAAAAATGTAAACTTTCTTCTCATAATTTGAAAACTGATCGGGACACATATCGTTAATACAGTTAAAACATTGATAAACGTATTTCACACAATACAAATTCCATATTTATTTATAATGATACGAAATGCACTTACTGCTTATTTTAGGTGAATCTGAATTCTCACCTGTCTCCAAAGGAAAGGGCTCTTGCCTGGGCCATACAGAAGTAGCAGGATGAATTCACATATTGGTAAGCAGGGTTAGGGATTGAAGTATGTTTAAAATTTCAATAGTGGAAGCCCTGCCTCAGGATATTGTTTGTCAAAAATCAAAAGTTATGCAATGAAACCGGGAATTTATTTAGAGTTGTTACTGCAATTATGGATTGCCGAGAAGACAATTACAATTAAATGAATTTATTAATCATGATTGAAAGTTTGAACATGCAGTTAAATGCCAAGAGATATAACATTTATTCTACTTACAAAATTTCGTGTTCCCCGTATGAAATGAGTGCCAATTAAAAAAATGTACAAGGGTACAATTATACTGGTTTTAACACTGAAAATAACTATACAGATCATTAATTTAACTCTTTATGGCGTTTCGGCCAGAGGCCTTTTTTTTAAAAAAAAAAGCTTTATTGAAGCTAATACATACGCCACCCTTGTCGCCTGTTGGCTGTTGAAGCTTTTTTTTATAGCTGACGATCCCCTACTTCGTGCTAGAGCTGATATAATCTTAGGAGGGAGTTCGTCTTTTCATATCACAAGCTATAAAGCAACTAGAATTTGTTTTTATTCCAGACGAAATGGTTTCTCTTATATGTCGTTGTTTTATTCAGCGGCATGAAATAATAAACGAGTACCCAGTACAGGCTGACCATTTATACACGATGGGGGATTTTCGTTGACGATATGATTAAACTGCAATCAACTTTCCCCGCTTGGCTGAAAATACCATTTGGCAGGAAGATTAGCTCAATGTCGTCTGCTGTTGGAATAGGTCGCCATTCAAACGAAGAAGTTCACGCGATGATCGTCAACGATTTAAAGCAGTTTTCGGCAATTCTAGGTACTAATTGGTAGCATGTTGCAGTCTTTTGTGTGTTTACAATTCTTATTATTTGAAATACTCAGGAAAACTGGAATTGTTGAAATACTAAACTAATTATTTATTTTCTTTACGTAGAATGTCACTTAGTCGGTAGATGAACGTTACTTACATCCGTGATATCGTCAATATTTATAGAGGGTTTTATGCAAGTCGGTTGATATTGTGATAAATGTATTATTATATTGTGTACACTGTCAGAAAACATTTTTGTTATTGAGAAAAGTTCAGGACCGACTCTTATTAATTCAAAATGGCTTCCAAATTTCAAGATGGCTGTGTTAATATAAAGTTGTTGTGCTTCCTGTAAACTGAATACATGCCATTTTAGCGGTTTTTAATGATTATCAACTGAACATTTTTAATATACATGCCGATTCTCCTCGAAACAAAGTTTTGTGTTGCCCTGGCAATCATAATATCAATAAAAAGGATTAATTTAACGATTTTAACGGCAAAGAACCCCATATTTCAATGCTATGCAGTGCCGTAGCCAGAGGCACATTTAAACAGAGCCAGTGCAGAGGGTCCGGGAGCATGCTCCCTCCTATTTCTTTTCTAAGTCATCTCTTAGTTTGCCATTGACGACACTTCGGCCATGTAAAACCACCGTAAAATTCGTATTATTAGCACTTCATATATATTTTCTTTTTTAATGAGCTAGCGTATAGAAAATATTTTATATATTGGTATTAGGACCCATGGAAGGGTAAAGCGGGATTAAGTGATAAAGTATGGAAACACTGATTCAAGATACACCCTAAATAAAACTTCTTCAGAAGCAAAAAAAACACAACAAAAACACTTCGATGTCCGGAATCGCATTCGCAGAGTATATGTGCAGTCGATTGAAATGTTTTTATGTACACATATCAAAGCCAAAAGATTAAGGCAAGCGTCTGATATGGTTGATCATTTCAATGTTTTGAGTCTTCTGAAATCGCGAAACTGCGTTCGCACGAACAGGAACCCACAGGTTATCTTAAAATTAAATTACAGATTGCATCATTGGTGGGGAAGGCGTTTTTATCAAACTTTTATGAAATCCGTCTTTGAGTGACGCATGAGTGTTTCCATCTAATTGCATTTGATTCAAATTTGCTTATCATAGAAAGTATGAAAATATTTGATTGATTTTGTAATTTAAGCTTAACGTTATATAGTCATGATTTCCTGGTAACAAATATGTCCCCTTTTTAACGTCTTCCAAATGTTCAGGTGAAGTGAAGTGCTGTTTTACGTGGTCTAAAAAAGGAAAGAAATGATTAAGCTTATAATGATGATAATAATAATAAAAGTAATATGTTCAATCACTGATGTATTTACATGGTTATCATCCCTTTAATGGCAATATATTTATGTGTATTGCTATTATATCTGACTTGTCATAGACCTCTATAAAATAGTCTTATAAATGCTATTATATACCGCTTTCCATTGACTTCAAATAACTTGCCGCATCTTGTTCGTTCACAGTATCTTTAATGAGATGAATATGTGATTATAATGGACAGGGTTCTAACGGAATCCTTTCTTAACCATCTCGTTACCGAGAGAATAGGGAACGTATGTCCTTTAAAGTCCACTGAAATATGATATATTCGTTTCCTCCTCATCATGACTATGGTGAGGTGGCTCAAAGTTCAGACACTGCGCCTTTACATGGCATGTGTATTTTGCGGAGTTGTGAAAAAAGAGTTGTTGAAAGGTATTCATAAATTTGCAAATTGATGGAACCTGAGTTCATAAAGAAGATATTTTTTCCGTTCTCGTGGTTTTGAACTTTTAATCATCTCCTTCTCTGAGGATATCTCCCTGCTTAAAAGATTTTTATAATTACTTAAATTATTTCAATGTGGACATGTCTGTGTTTGTTTATTTTTAACTCGCATTACCTGTGTGTTAAACAAGCGTGCTCTACACTTAACAACCGGAGCTTTTCATTCCATTAAACTTCATTAAAAGTTTAAATATTTGATACATGTAGCTGGGAATTAGGCATGTAAACATTGGAACATGCAATAATTCTTTGATGATATTTGTATATATTGTCTAGTCTGTCATAAATATAGAATATTTGAAATTCATTCGAAATCAATTAAATAATACGGAGCGCCATTCTGTACATAGAGCGTGCCATCAATGATCGAGTAAAATGCATTGCTGTAGAGATTGATTCATTGTACAGAGTCCCAGTAGTACTTATTGACAGTAAAGATCTTATGCAATATATATGCAAAAAGCTACAGAAACATGCTCAGTAGCAAAAAGTTTAAACATTAACCCGGTTTAGTGGCAATGGGCATACGCCAAAGACATAGAACACAAATTCACAAACAAGAAACATAGAACAGCACACAACTCTACAAACAGCACAGTGCATAAATACTATATATATATATATATATATATATATATAATTGGTATGTTTATCAAGAATTGTTAGGTACCGCCTTGGAACGGTCAGTAAAATGTAAATTTACTGGGGGTTTAAACCAGTTTATGTGCACAAACCTCACTCTTATCCCAACAATTCTTAATAAAGATAAAACGCAAAAGATAAATACTATCTAAGTATGCATTAACTTGGGGAATCTTATCAATAAAACAAATAATAATAAAAAACGAAAAGGTAAACCCCAAGTACTTCAATGATTAGAGATCCCAACTCTATCTGCAGACGGAGGGAAACAATTCAGAGCACCTAATGCAAACACTTTTCAAAGATACGATGCAGTCATCGTAAGAAACCAAAAACATCACACACAGTCTGCCTTATAAAATAAAAGGTTTAAAACTGTGTGATCATAGAATTTCATAATAAAAAGCATCATTGTACTAAAACTGGGAACAAATAAAGAATAATATTATTCAAAATAAAACCGACTAGTATATGCTATTCTCTCCTTCCAAATGATTTGAAAATGTAAAATATTTGAAGAAATTTAAGTCACAGCCAAAACACTTGGAGTCAGTCAACACGTGTCCGCAATTTGAGTGTATCCAATTTGGATTGTCATAATTGTAAATTGAACGTTCTTTTTTTTTAAAATAAGCCTAGTTTTCACATCGCTTTATATGGTCAAACTTTATCACCGAGTGACTGAACTATATTGATTTTAAACAATTTGATGCATTTTTAATTGAAATAGATATACACAAAAACAATCATACTTAGAATCATTTGTTCTATATCTTCTTGGGTGTGTGTTTTGCTTCTAAGGCAATCGGAAATACGTTTTGGGAGACCGGATATGCGACTGCGCAGCGTTCGGTATCCTGTCCCAGGTCCGCTGGTGCACGCCGTCAGCCTATCCGGGAGTTGCTGTGCTACAAGGTTAGATAACTACTACTACTACAAATTGGGTTTCACCCGGCACCATACACATTTATGCTTGATTTGGTGCATTCGGTCTTTTATTTTATGTATCAAAAATATTACGTGTTCTCAAATCGTTAAACCAAAAGCCGTTTGTTTCAGAACTTATACAAAATACTTTTTAAAATAATGTGTTGTAGGTGGTGAATTAAAGAATGTCACGGACTACATAGACAGGATAAAGGACGACTTTTGGCCAGACTTGGAGGAAATAACAAGTCAGGTGGCAGCTAAAGCTTAACCATGGTGGATCTATACAGATCCTCAACTGATTTGCCCACTTGTCATAACACTGGGGGCAAATAAGGAATATAGATAAAGAGATCTTTTTCAACTTTGTAAAAACAACAACACAATGTTATATTATATCTTTAGTGAAATTGCATTGCGTCTTTTAGTAGTAGATATATTGAAAATATAAGGACATCGCATATAACAATGTCTACTATAATTTTGTAATCTAAGACACAATTTGACGACCGAGACAAACATCCGTACAAATAACATTTGCAATAAATAGGTAAAAAGCGGCGCCAGTGGGCCCTCTCTCCATAATTGCAACACGCGGCGCCAGTGTGTCATGCGTCTTAAATCCATCCTAGCAGAACACGGCGGCAGTATGCCCTCTGTCCATAATTGCAAAACACGGTGTGAACTATCTTCATAATGTTATATCCGGTGTCAGTGTGCATACTCTCCATAATGACAAAACACGGTGCCAGTGTAGTCTCTGTCTATAATGGTAAACACGGTGAAACTGACCCCTGTGTCATATCCGTTCGTTATCAATACGTCTTACGTCTGCTCCGTATCACAATTTCTCGATTTGTCGATGATATGGCATACCCCTAATAGAATTATTTACTTTGATTTTAAACATATTATATTTAACAAATCTTATAAACGTTATGGTAGGTTTCATCCTCTCGCATGAATAAAATGCAAAGAAATAGGTTTCTACAGCCAACTTTTTAACACAACTATTATCAATATACGGATATCACGCTTTCTGTCTGATATTTTTATTGGTGAACTCTGCTTTCAAAGAACTGTGTCGTAGAAAAGTAAGATTTGTCTTCTTAATTGCACTGCTTTCTGTTTGCTATCTATTGCCGGATAAATACGTTTAAAAACATCGGAAGCTTATGATATATCATTACATTTACATTTACCTTAACCTTTACGCCACAACAAACACCACACAATGGGCACCGCAATGCTTTGTTATTCAAAGGAGAAGATGACGTGATATTTCCGATTAGGGTAAGCCCTCATTTCGACAAAGTTCATCCTGCCGCGTTTGTTACTGCTGTTTACATTTGGTGACAATCGAACTTTTCTGTACTTCATGTATTCCTGTGTAAACACTGTCAATACTGTTGCCCGTATGTTATGTGACATTTGCAACTGTACGTTCCATTCACAACCTGTTCAATGTCATTGCTGTTTCATAAGGTGATACTCGGGCTTTTCGATCACCTTGAAGTTTTAGTCTAAATCTTATTATCGTGATTGATGTGCCAGTTTGCTACATTCGTGCATCTTTCTTGCAATTCCAGTTCCTGTTTTTGTTCGTTGCTAAGTTCAATTCGGCGACCTTTGACATTTGACTGCTTTCTTTTGAAAATATTTAATATACAGAATAAACATAAAAAACCCGTTTCTGAAACAGTTTCGAGTCGAAAAGCGTACACCAGCGCATCTATTATGGTATTAAACGTTGCAAGCAATGGTAAAATACGAATCCATATTTTTATATCAGCATTCCTTTTAATCATGTCTTCTAAAACATATGACCATATGATTGGCTGATAGCAAATAAAATAGCTGCCTACAATAGTTAGAGCAGCAGCCACACTCTTAATGCTTCTGCGACGTTTATGTGACGACAGAGGAACATCCCTGCGACAATTAATTGTAAATAAAATAATACAATAGATAGTTACCAATGACAAAAAGATGATTAGATTAGTGATTGTTGTAGCAGCCATCAATGAATGGGATAAAACAGATATTCCAACATAGTCTCTGTTCATAAGCAAGACATATATGCAAGAAGCTATACTGATTATTATGGCCAAAGTCCATGTAATACAGATGTATATTTGTACTCTGAATTTAGTAAGAATTGTGCGATGATTAAGAGGTTTAGTTACAATAATGAGTAGACAAAGAGATAGTCCAATCATATTAAGAATGCAAGACATATACGGAATAATGTTCAGATAATTGACGATCACAATAGCTATTTCATATTGCGATAATTTATGGATCAACTTTTCCATAGCGGTTTTATTTATGCCTGTTTGTTGGTCCTCTCCCAGTTCTTTCGAAAAATGTTTGAGCTTTTGTTGGAACATGTCGTTCATAAAGTTCTCCATATCTGCTGAAGTATTCAGAAAATCGTATGTATCATAAAATGACCGCGATTTTGAGGAATCAAAGACGTCACCAAAAACAAAGTCTGCATCCTGTCCAGTCCCTCGCACCTCGCCTTTCAGGATCCAACTTCCATTACCAGTTGGTGTATTAAACAGATCCGATTCCAAAACAGCAAGATTCTCTATTCTAGCCCTGTTAAGCACAGTATAAGTCCCGTAATCTTGGAAATTTAACTCAGGGTACATCGGTACAAATATGTGAAAAAGTCCTGTAAGCATATCGGATATAGATAAGCTCAATGTCATTGTAAGAAGTGCATTGCGATCTTTAAGACGTAACAAAATGAGTAAAACACCAGCATTTAGAATAAATCCTAAGCTTCCGGCCACACCTTCCGCTGTGATTAAAATCCTTTCATAGTCATGCAGCGGTTTCTCCAAAAAACCTGTTGTCGCCATTGCGTTTTATATTAAACTTACTTAGTACTGGCATACACACAACAAAAACAATGATCTCCTTTGTAAACTCTTCGCTAAACGAACACAAACACAGTTATTGTACGATTAAATGAGATATTAGATTAACAAACGAAGCCTTTCCTGACATGTTCAACACATAATACACACACAAATGTTATTTGACAGAAATTTTACGTTTTCACAAAAAGTATCAAAGCTTATATAGCCGTCTGGTCATCACAATTGGTGACTGCTTAATTAGGCGATGTCCACTACGTATTGATATGAATACTGTTAATGAGAAGTTAGCAGGCATTGCAGCAAATGGCAAACAAGTATGAACAATAACATTGAGGTACAATAGTTTGCAAGGGCTGAACAAACATTCTTATTGGATGTTCCTTATGCCGCATTATCGTTTTTATACAACTTTATATAAACATTGTTTTACAGTTAGCTTAAGTCTAATTTATTCCATATGCATTTCAAGATTGTAACTGTAATCAGTGACTCAAAAAGGTTCTCACATTGGTCACCATGGGTCACAACCGATGTAACAAAAACAGTCAGTGAGTGTAATTACTTGATTACTTTTTACAAAAAAAAATGAAAATGATTCTAAGCCTATGAATGATACTGTTTTCTAAACACATTTAGACTTATTTTAACCGGTCATTTTATGTAAACTCAAAGCATAAAACGCACTTAGAAGGTCAAGGAAAGGGTTAATCATTTTTAAACCTAACATATTCCTTAATGGTTAATATGTATCAAACCATTGTAATGTATACGTAGGCTCATTGTATTAGTTGTCAAGGTGTTTTATCAAATTTGCACTTTTTGCTTTTAACGTGTCCATTTGCGTAGTGTTTTGGAAACACTTTGGCTTAATAGTGTCAACAGACAATGCAGGGTGTCCAGATGTGTACTAATAGGAGAGTAATAAATGGTAAAATGTTTTAGCATATCTACAAATTTGACAATGCTACAATAGCTGATTTGCACTCATCTGGACACCTATTTTGTTACTTTAGCTAATTGGAGTTGAAGTCAAGACCATTACCCATTTGCGTGAATATGTCCATTTTTATAAATTGTAGAATAACGCTACGGAACCCTTACAGTGTCCAACCAGAACTCATAAGTCAACGTTGAACGTAAAGACACTATTTTCCCGTTCCAAGCTTTATTCATTGAATACAATTTACAAAGTAAAAAAGAGAATTTTAACAAACGCGGTCTGGCTAACTCAAGATGGCCCCAAAACCTTACTCAGTACATCTGAGTCCATCCCAGCTTCTTGACTAAACCGGACTCTCTGATACAGGGAAACGTTCTAAAGATATATATTTATATACCACGATCATGGGGCAAATGCAACAATTTAACAACCCAAAGCCCACACTCATTTGTAATAAACATGACAACTTATTCATAACTGTGGATTTGTACATAATCAGCTGTCAACTACATATGCATACGCTGTTGCAAAATGTAAATCATGAAATAATGTGTTGTTTAGGTTTTAAAGGCAAATACAAGTACTGTTTTCATCAAGACCAATACAACAGAATAATCTAAACACTGATTCCTGAAAAAAATATCAGGTGTTTGAAATGATAAATTGAATTGACAAACCTCATGTTTTAAGTTGAATAAAAATAACTTGTACAAATGTATTCTTCACAAAGTCAGATCATCCGCAATGACCCTTTTGTCTTGCCTGCCAATTAACAGGTTTAATGTTTGACATCTGGTTTGAAACAAAACTGTATGAATAAGTTCATGCTGCAAATTTCAAGGCTTTAAAGGCTAGATATATTAAAGTAATTTAAACTTTTCGAAATCATTAAACGTTAAAACATTCTTGGCCATTAAAAATGAACCTGATTTTTTTAACAAAGAAGAAGCCAGTCAAATAGCACATAACAGCTGAACTTACTAAGAACTAGGTTATATTTGCACATGCATATAAAGTTTAAAAGCCGTAAGTAACTATTCAAATGTCTTTTACTTTATATAGATTTTTCTAAATCAATGTTTGCAATACAGATTTTCAAATTATTCAAAGTTCAAGCAAAAAAATCATCTCTTTCTTTTAATTCAACTACAAATGTAATATTCATTGTTTTCTACAAGCTATTTAAGAGAACAAGCTACGGCCAAAATAAACATAAATTTTGTCAGTTACAATGAAGATAAGTAAGTGAACTTTAAGTATTCGGGCAAATGTAAACCGCAAACCTTTGAACAACGATTAATTCCTAATGTATTGAATAATTTATACTTACTGGACTGCATAATTTGTCAAAAGTATGCTTTTCTAATCAAAACATATACATATCTGTTCAACATTATACAAATACTGATCTTGTGTTCATTGACAGCCAAAACACCATTTTAACTATATGCCGAACTGACTGCGTCTGGAATGAATGGTTTAACAAATGCAATGTTACGAATACACTTTCAACTAAAACAATTCTAGCTAAATCAACATCATTGATGGTATTTTATTCGTTGCATGTCCTCAAGCTACTAAATGGTTTGTATAGTTTAATCATCAAGCTTTTTGTGCCGCGTGACTTGTTATTTCTTCCCAGTCGGGCCAAAACTCGTTCTTTATTCTGTCCATGTAGTCTGTGACATTCTTCAATTCACCACCTAAAACATATTATTTTAAACAGAATAGTTTGCAAACAAATGGTTTTTGGTATAACGATTCGAGAACAAGTCATGTTATGCTTATAAAGGCTGACAGTTCAACTAATAGCGTATGTTAAAATAAATTCCGAATGTACATAAAATAAGAATAAATGTTTATGGTGCCGCATGACGTCCTATCAGAAGTAGTAAGCTCACCTTGTAGCAAAGCAGCTCCCGTACAGGCCGACGGCGTGCACCAGCAGACCTGGGACAGGATACCGAACGCCGCGCAGTCAACGTCGCATATCCGGTCTCCCATTACATATTTCCGGTCGGCTTAGAAGCAAAATACACACTCAACGAGATATACAACAAGCGATTATATGTCAAATTGTTTTTGTTTGTTTCTATTGCAATTTAGAAATACAACAAAATGAATAGAATCAATGTAGCACAGTCAAAGCATGACAAAATTGTGCTCTGTTGGTTAAAATTCTGAAACGTTGCTTGCATGTAATATACATGTAAAAAGCTCAGGGGTGGTATTCAATATGCAAGTTAATTTTATTGTCATACATCACTGACTTCATTCGAACTATTTGTCATTTATTAATAGCAAGTAATCCGATTAGCTACATCGTTCTCAGATCCACTATAGACCTTTATTAGATACTAGTCCAGGACTCAACTAAATTTCATCCAAGATTGCCAACATCATCCTTCATGTTATACAGAGGAATGGTCATAAATAAATGAATTGTTATATTACCTCAGTTAATACATAACTTATGTTGCCTTTACTTTATTTTTTAAATATTTACAAAAACATCTACAAAAATACAAATATCTTTTTTTATAGAATAATCCTGATGCTACCATGGTAGCCTTTTCCACATAAAAATATGTTCGCTGATGAAATGGACGCAAATTATGTTTTCTTCTTTAAGTTTTTTTTTATTTTTCTATATATGCTTTGTAAACATGTTTAGCAAATATGTTGTCAATATTCTTTTAGTCTTTGCTTTTAAACTAATTATTTCAATAGAAACAAAAGCTTCTTTCATCTCGTGCTTATAATCCTTTTTTTAATTGTCTACACATAACAATTGAGAGACATTCTGGTGAAAAGTGCCATGTTTGACAATCAACATATTAGGCAAAGAATGTTTTATCGAAGTGCTAACAAACTCTTTTAACGAGTGGCGTGGACCGATAGATCAAATATAGCGTAAAAATGTCTGCCATAAAATAAAAAGAAATAAATCAATGAAATCAGTTTGTTTTGATATTGCAAATTTCTTGACTTCTGCAATCACTCGGAATGCTTCAGCGTTACTTTATTTCAATATTTATCATTTTGAAGAAGATTTTAGCAAATATATATTGTATTTTTTATTTTGAATCATGGTTTCTTTGTTTACTCCCAGAGTTAGTACAATGATGCTTTTCATTATGAAATTATATGATCACACAGTTTTAAACCTTTTTATTTGCAAAGGCAGAATGTGTGGGTTCTTATAGTTTCCAACAATGACTGCAGCATATCTTTGAGCAGTTTTTGCATTATGTACTCTAAATGGTATTTCTTTGTCTTCAGATAGAGTTGGTATCCTAAATCATTAAAGTACTTGAGGTTTTCGTTAACCTATTATTTCTATTATTATTTGTTTTATTCTTAAGTTCCCTCAAGTTAATACATACTTTGATAAAAGTTTCCATATACGTTTTCACTTTATTCGGGATTGGAGGGTTAAGAGTGAGTTTGTGCACATACAATAGTTTCAACCCTAGTAAATTTACATTTTACAGACCGTTCGAAGGCGGTTCCTAAAATTCCTTGATAAACAACCCTAGATTTATATATCATACATGTACGGAGTTGTTTGTGGAGTTGTGTGTGGTTGTTCCATATTTCTGGCTAGTGATTGGTAGTTTTTTTCTGTTCTATGGCATTGGCGTTGACCCTGTATCATTGATTTTTTTTATATGAATTTAGATAAGGACGAGTATTAACATGGATATGGTACATACAAGTTTGACTACTGTAACGTCAAGGTTTTGGTCATTTTCAGGTCAGAGTTATAAAAATACCCAACAATTACTACCACATCAATTTTATGTTTTTAGTTTGTTCATTTAAAGTCATTGTCCAGAAGGTGTGATTTAAAAATAATATTTTCGTTCAATTAAAAATACTATAGGAAAGCTTTAGATCTTTATTAAAAAGACAACGTTTCAAACCAATGCAGAATGCCAAATGTGATGACAAGGTTGCTATTGCTCTAAGAGTCTGATGAAAATCAATGAAAAGCATATATTAGTATATGGCAGATATATTTTTCATACTGCTCTTTGTCATAACATAAATAAATCAATAAATGTCAATACAAATAAGCTAAACAACTAATATTTTCGTTTATTTGCTGACAGAAAAGGTGTAAAGGTGTAAAGAAACTAGCATTTTATGAAATTCTCTTAATTGTTCAAAACTCAGTTACTTTTCATTTAAATGTTATTTTTTAATATTATCAAAAAAACTTTTCATCCAAAATTGTTATCCAACTGAATGCTTCGCATGGCGTCGCCAACAAAAGTGCTGTTTC
Source organism: Mya arenaria (assembly GCF_026914265.1). NCBI lineage: Eukaryota > Metazoa > Mollusca > Bivalvia > Myida > Myidae > Mya > Mya arenaria. Next base: position 67,675,429 of record NC_069131.1, on the reverse strand, counting down.
CATGAGGTTGAAATATTATATTGCTTGACTCTGAAGTCTACTTTTACGATTATTGAACAAGATATACCCTCCTGGGCAAATATAACCCTATGGACAAAAAGTTCCATGTGCAAATATGTTGTTCTGAACGCAAATACTAACGGGGAACACTTTATGGGTACAAACCTGCTCCAAATCTAGAGGTGAGATCAATTTAACCCCTGGTATTTAATATAAGCAGAACACTTGATTTTAGGGTATTTATTTCATTTGGAATTAATTTATTTGGCAGGGGTAAACAAGGTTATTAAAACATTTTTTTAATAAAATACAACTAAAAAACATTTTTTCAAGTTCAGCTTTTTGGTATTTCATTGAGATTTATGTGCAATTTTACTGAAACGCTAAACTTTCAAATACATGCACTACTTTTCAGTTATAAACGCTATCGCACCCTTCAAGCTGATACTTTAGCAGTTATCATCTTAAACCATTTATTTGATTCGGTTTTAAAATGAAATAATATAATTTTTTCTCTGACAATATGACATTATCTTTTTTTACTTTCCTTATATGACTACAACATAATATCGCTCAGTAAATAAGAGTTGTATTTAATACAGAAATTGATATTCTAAGTGAATTATATAAAATTTATTATTGTAATGTTGTTTTTAACACAAGCCTTTTGCATTTTATTAAACAAATTCAATGTTCTGTATTACCATGTGAACCATTTAAAAAATACCCTAGATGAAAATTTGCCGACGTGGCATTGACACATATATCTTTATAGACATATGATATAACTGTTTCATGGTGCACTTAAGCATCTCTAAATTAAGTTCAAAATGCTAAAATGCAAATATGACCATTATCAACAGCGCTATTACTTATTTTTTTAAAGTATTCGAAAATATCCATAAACATTCATAAAATCAGTAAATATTTTTAACTATAAGTTATCTCTTCTGTACCATAAAAATCTAACCATACAATGGCCCAAATTAAGAGCAACCAGTGGTTAGAAAGTTTCATATAATATATGTGCGTGAGTTTCCAATTATAATAGCCGGATATATCCATACATATATCTATCTACTAAGTGACCTTTTACAAAAAATATTGAATAGATCAGTATTGTATACATACAATTCTGATAGTCTAGCGTATTTAAATTTTAGAATGATAATCACAAGTCTGAAATACTTGACCGAATACCTAGCATTGCCGAAAACAGCTTTAAATCGTTGGCCATCATCGCGTGCACTTCTTCGTTTGAATTGCGACATATTCCAACAGCATACGACATTGATGTTATCTTTCTGCCAAGAAGTTTTTTCAGCCCAGCGGGGAAAGATGACTGCATTTTAAACATATCGTTAACTAAAATCACCCATCGTGTATACACGTTCAACCTGTAATGGGAAATGCCGTGTAAACGCATTCAACCAGTAATGGGTAATGGTAGTAGAGAGGAAGACAGTGCGTGTACGTGTATATGGATGTATAGTAGGGCTTGGACGGGTACACATTTTGGACCCGGGTATACGATTTTCAATTACCCGTAGATACCCGTTTATAACGCACCGCTGAAAAGTCTACGACAGATAAAAGTCACCATATCCTCAGAAAAAAAAGTTCAGTTTAGAAGTCGCCTATGGTTTGAAAATACAAACTCTCTTCTAAGTTCATGTCAGTTCAGGCACAAAGTTGGGGGATCGTCATCTATAAAAAGCACATGGATGAGAAACAATTTATTCATTCATTTCAACAGGCAGCAGGCAACAATTAAAAAATCTCAAAAGCACAAAACATAAGATGGAAATGCTTTATTTGCCGGATATAGGGTATCTTACCATACCCTTATGTACAAATATAGTTGACGATTGGTTAGAAAATAATTTGCCCGCCAGTTACTGGGAATTCATTGGTAAAGGTCAAACTACCTCCAACGGCAGGGATTCAATTACTGCGACACCTAGTGTTAGGGTTACATTGGTACAAAATGAACCACAATAAACCGCAAGCGTTCAGCTATTGTAAAAACTGTGAACACATCAGTATAAAAAGGAGAATCTTTGGGTAGAAATTCGAGTACGACTATTGTAAGAACTCGGAACGATTGATTTCAACCCTTAATCATGCTTACCAATATGTGAACACCTCCAGCCACTTCTGTATGGCCCAGGCTAGAGCCCTTTCACTTGGAGACAGGTGAGAGTTCAGATTCACCTTAAATAAGAAGTAAGTGCATTTCATCATAAATGAAAATTCAGTTTAACTGCATTGTGTCAAAAACGTTTATCAATATTTTTGTTATATTTACGTCCCGACAAGGAAGTTAATATTTTTGATTGACAATATATTGTATAAATTTCTTTCAAAGGAAAATGTTTACTTCATATCACTTTCAAAGTTATTGAACCGTGAACTCTTTCTCTAGGTACTGTATGATAAACTGTGAGTCTCCCATCGTCACGCCATTATTTTCGATCCAGGGAACTTTCCCCGTTGGTCCTGGAAGTAGTTGTCCGTCAAACTATAAGGTACAAACACGAGGGGTAAGTGTGGCATGTGCGCATGGCAGGTTCCTTTATAGCTTTAAGATTAATTAGTTAATCATTAATAATGTAAAGCATTATTGTATAGGCTTGTATTATACAGATCCAGAATTAGATTGGTATATCACAATTCACCAGCTACTAGATATTAATAAAACAATCGTTAGAACTTCTTTTTTAACTACATCATACGAAGTTGTTATCATGGAAACAGCTTCACAAACTATCATTTGTATCAAACAGTAACCAAAACGTACGACTGGTAGTTTAAAATGTTTATATTTAATTTGTTAATTAATGTTAAAATTTACCTGATAATGTATAGCATTGACTCCGAGATAGGTATCCAACTTCAACGAGAAGTGGCCCAGGTTTGGTGTGAGACGATCACGTGTTATGGAATGAAGGACGACTATGTCACGTGGGTAGTCCAAGCCGCATACCCTGAACAAATAGTTATAGGTCAGACGTAAAATGAGTGAAAATATGGGATACTGTATCGTTCACTTACATCAATTCAGTCTTACAATAATGCAATAGAAATAGCAGAGAGAAGCCAAGCAGTGTAAATACTTCACTGTCATTAACGTGTTAAAAACGCACAGTGGTAAATCTACAATCTGACGATCTACCTAAGGTAGCTAGTAGCCTGCCGGTGTTAAACAACAAATGACAATCATTGATGTTTAAACCATACATGTAGATTCTTCAAGCTTAGATTAAAGGAGAGGTAGAAAGGACAGTTTTGCACAATGACACACACAAGATCCTATTTCAATTTTTAACATTGTTATGGTTCAAAGGTACGTGTAGTGTTGTTGAACATGAAGTTTAGTTTGTCTTTATTGTAGGCATTTTTTTATTGAGACCTTCGTTTATGCTTGTATCTGAGATTCCCGTACCCCGTCAATTCAATTTTTATCATATAAACACACCATGTCAATACTAAGAACCATTTTTATAAACCCTTTTTTTCAAGTCTTTAGGTAAATAGGTTAATGAAATATAACTATTTAATGATAGTATAACCTACATAAATGTATCCTTTCTTTGTATATATATATAGCTGGTCGGTCCGTATATCAATGTAGTTTAATAAGATAACAGTGTTATAAAAAACAGCGGTCCATATAGCATTATTGGCCGGTCCAGACTTGTGCAAAATATGTTGACGGCTGACTTCATAAAACTGCTGATTGCATCTTTGCGATCTTCACAGTGGCGAAAATTCGTGGCAGGTAAAAACCCAATCGATTGCGATTTTAAAATGTTTAGTTATAATTTATAATGTTTGGTATGATATAAGAAATATGACTCCCCACTTCAGGACACCCTAAAGTGAACTGACCTCAGCAAACGCCTCGATCCATATTCACCTTCGGGGGTGACTGGCCAGCCTTATAACATCATTTGACCATAAGTGGTGAGTTATATATCTTAAGTGTTACATAAAGGTTAAAGTTCACCATTAAGGAAAGAAGTTTTTATAAAAAAAGGATATGCATTTTAAGTATAAACTCAGACTAGTACCAGTTCGTGGAATTTTCATTCCATTTTACCTTGTGCAGTATTCTCCAATTAAAAGGAAAGAAGGAAAAAGTATGGATTACCACGCTCAACTATCTGTTGTTTTGTGAATTCAAATTTAAGATTGTTATTTGGCTTAAGAGCATAATGCTTAAGAAATTTTGAGAAATTGGGGTCATTACCAGTTGTTTGTTTCTATATTTGGTACCCTTTGAACACGCAGTTGCTAATCGACTTCTTTTTCATTTGAAATATTAAATTATCTGTACAATCTGTATGTAATTTTACCCTAAGTGAGTCTTTGAAAGATTTGAGTAGAACAGGAAATAGCTTTAAAATTAAAAACTAAGTGGCTTTACCTTTGTTTGTGTCCTGTGCTGCTTATTTTCCTGTACTCTAACAACATAATGCGGCTCCTGTGAGAAAGTACTACCGGTTATCCAGCAGAAAATCTCGTTAGGATTCCATAATCCAAACTAAATTCTGACGATCTTATTTTGAGACACTTAAATATTTGACCTTCAGTCCAGGAAGTTGTAATATACAATACCCTAGATAGCGCTCTCAAATGTCAACAACTTAAAACATTGCTCTACATCTTGAGAAAATTCACACCTAAAATGCACAGTAATTTTAACTCGAGATGTCCCGTAATCAAGCCAAATTTTATGAACAGAACGGAATATTTAATCAAGCCAAATTTTATGAATAATACTCGCAAAGACGTACGGATATTATAATTGAAATATGATAAGAATGCTTTTAAAGGTTACATTGTAACCTAAATACTCATCCAGATTAATGTTCTGCTTAATGTCTAGGTTCACCGCATACATGATTACGAACCAAAGTTTGACATATGAACAAAAAGGGTGCCATCTATGTATTGTATTTTCATTGAAAGACAATTAATGAAACACTTTAAACACATGGACATGTAGGGATATAAAAACACGAGAATATCACTTTGTTTTTAGATGCAGGTCAAGGTTTTTATTTTGACGAAAGAGACGGTGCACAATTTAGTGCCTGGGGGCTGAGGAGGGGGGTTGGATAATATTCCAAAAATGTATTGAATATGGTTGTTTAACAAATTATACGTGTTAAATTGTTTTAAAACTCAAAACAAGCTGAAATATTGGAATTAAGATTAAGATTTACACATTTATTTCCATACTTTGGATGAAGTTTGTGCATCCGAAGATATTGTTTGACTACAGCTGGTGTTCAGTATTGTATGGTGGGTGTTAACAGTCGTCCCATACTTAAGCCACATAATAGTTATTTCTTTTCTTATATGTCGCGATCATTTGGGTTTAACGGCTTTTGGAAATATAGTACAAATTACGCCGATGCTTCGAGCCGTTGGCAGTGTTGATCATATTTGGAATGAAGGTACTGCTCTTCATAAAGGAGGCGCTGACGGTGTTGATCATATTCAGAATGGAGTTACTGCTCTTCATCAAGGAGGCGTTGACAGTGTAAGTCATATTAAGAACGGAAGTATTCCTCTCCCTCTAATGGTCGTTCACATTGTTGGTGATATGATATAGAATATAACAGGTAGTTCTTATCTGATATAAACAGTGTATATACAGTATATATAATAACCTCCATACACAGGTCGTTGCTAAATGTATATTAAGGAATGCCATTCATCATACGAAGACAGGTGCGTTTTCTATATATCTACGTCGACATTATTGCGTTGTTTAATTAATTTGATAAACCATTATAGTATTTTGTCATGGACAACGCCATAATGATGTTGAATATCATCATATTGACGCTGCTAAAAAAATGATATATTAATGGTATATATTTATATGTATATGCCATTTTATTATGATAACATAACAATTGTATCAGATTGTTTCTTGAAATAATAATGTGTATGTTATGTTTTCTTCAACAAGCAGAACGAACGCACTAGACGATTAAGTACAAACTTGCTATGTCGATCTCTGATTACTCGATTTCTTCCACTGTCCCGATTTTGTTCCTTCTTTTTCTATATAAATTGATTCCACATATGTTGATTTTTTAATCTCGATTGTTATCGCTATGTCGAAGTCATTTTTCAGTCCCTGTGGTCGAATTTCAAATATTTTCGTGTTCTTTATGTCGAAATGCAGATCGAGCTGTAGGTGCGAAAATGCATGACGGTTTAGGGCATGTTGCTTAATAACCGAGCGTGTGAGAATAACAAACTGTTTCGAGCATAATTGGTAAGTGTGAAAAAATAAAGTTGTTTGCTTATGATTTTTTTAAAGAAGAGACATTCATTGCTCAAGCTCATGATATTTGTTTATGTAAAAAACATGGAGATCTCATTGGTTCAATCTCAAATAGGCCCCAAACTTCTAAATGTCAGATGATAGTTCCACTACTCTGGTCGACCAATAAAAAAAAGGACTCAGCGTTAAATGATTGTGTAATAAAAATGTGAATTAAATAAAACTGACCGAAAAAAGATCATTTGTTTTCCAATAATAAGTTTGCTATTTTACGACGGCAATATATTACAATACCGATTCAACGGCGGATGTAAACATAAGACAAAATTAGGACTCAAATGTGTTGGTTTGGTGTTGTATTTCTGTATTGAGGTTGTGTCGAAGGTTCTTTATCTCGAATATTTTTCCTAGGTCCCGACGACTTCGACATCACGAGATTCGACCATCTTTCGTGATCAAGAGAGTAATCTGGTTTATCCAAACCCGATTCGGAAACAAGGTTTACCGAGTTTTCACGAGGGCTAAGATGAACAAGTTTCTTTCACACAGAGAGCAGCGTGAGCTGTTTACGAGTGCATGTTTCATTTGAACTGTTTTGCGATCAACAACTTTTTGTTGCGTCTTATCTGAATTGAATCACTGGTGGACAACATCATCAAGAAATAACTGTAAAAAGACTGTCCTTGTCCTCAACGGAGCACATTAGACTCAAATGATTAAAAAACAATGATCGCTTATGGATCATTTTGCGGCCGATATTTAACAACCAATACTAATTTGATTATATATTAGTTTGCGTTCACTTATGGTCAGGAAACAGCTCACCGCCATAACTAAAACAATGTTTGGTATGTTTGTCTTTGATGATTCACATGCCAATTTTGTGGATGGTTTATTTACTTAAATATAAGCTCTTATGGTATTGTTAAGTAAGAGTGTGGGCACGCGCCATGAAGGTAGTATCTTGCGAGTAAGCTAAGAATCTAGAAATGTGTTGGTTACCTGCCTTTGTATTTCAAGGCATTAAATTTATTGAATGTAGTCTTTTTGAACTTCGAGTATAATTTATTTGCTAAAATTAGTCCAATATGCACATTATACACATAAATATGGAGATTATTGAATAACGGTGATATGCATTAGTCCAATAACAACATACATCCACATGATCATTATTTTAAGTTTTCTATGTAGCCTGGCTTATTATGTCTCCCCAATCCGGCCAAAACTCGTTTCGTATTCTGTCCATGTAGTCTGTGACATTTCTTAATTCATCTCCTATAAATAAGTAGAAAACAAAGTCGAAGCATTTTCATTACGAATGGATTAGGGAACAACGTGTGTACTAGTAGAAAACCTCTTTTAAAACAAACCCTAAACGGGTCTTTCCTTTTTAAGACAAACAGTGTGTGTACAGGCAGTAATTTAATCGGGAATGTATAAAAAAATATATGTGGGCCTTGATTTGGTGCTTTTTAAAAGTTACTCATAACCGGAAGTAGTTATCTCACCTTGCAGCAAGGCGTTTCCTGGACAGGCTGACGGCGTACACCAGCGGATTTGGGACAGAATGCCGAACGCGGCACAATCTACATCGCATATCCGGTCTCCCATAATGTACTTCCAATCGCCTATTCGAAGAAATTTTAAGGGTAGGATAAGTCTAGTTGTGAATGTTTTAGGATGTGAAAAGCACATTTTAAAGGACGCATTTAGAAATATTTGAACATAAAATAAGGCCTACTGATAATCGACGCCTTAAGTAAAAATTCTGCTTTTGGGGCATTCAAAGGCACCCAATATGAATGATCTTACCTAAAATAGCTGAAAACTGTTTTAAATCGTTCACCATCATCGCGTGAACTTCTTCCTTGCTATGACGACCAACGCCGACCGCGTGCAGCATGCTTTCAACCTTCCTACGCATTGGTATCTTCATGTACTTTGGGCAGGTAGACTGGATCTTGAACATGTCATCATTGAAAATCACCCATCTTGTGTAAACATTCAACCTGAAAAAGATTATAGTAGCTTTACTAGATTTTGAATATGACGTCATTATAAAGATTCAGCATGTGAAAATATGTAAATATGACGTCATTCAAAATGAAAAAATCCGACATTTTAAGAAAGAAATAATATTTCATTATGAAATGACGTCATTAAAGATGCAACCATTCAATCTGAATTCTTTTACTTCATTTCAACTACGACATAAGTGAGTGACCCATTTGCTTAACATAATGTAAAGAGAGAAAAACATAAAGATAAAATATATTTGAAATAAATGGAAATTTTGGTTTTAGCTGGTATTCGATTTTTTAAACACGATTTGTTTTGAAAAAGACATTTTCACGTTCCTAATAATTTGATGTTCATGGCGACTTGCTTTCTTAATTTTTTCTTTATTAAAGAATGATAATTCAAATTTATTTTTTGTGTTATATTTATGAACAGATCAAAATTGATTAGTCTTCATGTGTTTAAAGTGTCTGGCATTTAACATTTTGATAAGAAAAAATCAATAAAAAATCTTGGAAACCCTTTTTGATCCTGTTGAGATCGAAAATCAGAGAAAGCATAAAATCTTGATGATTTCGCTCTATAACATTTTCTTTGGTTACTGAGCTTGTTGTTTATGTTCAGTTGTATTACTATGATACTCTTTCATGATATGTATTACACTAAAGTGTTCTCACCAGTATGTAAACTCTTCGATCCACTTCTGTATAGCCCAGGCTATTGCTCGCTCTTTCGAGGCTAGATGGGCATTTAGATTCACCTGCAGATAAGCACATTTATAATATTAGTTCTAAAACAAATATTTGCGTTAACACTTTGAACATACACACGATCCCATGAAGGGACGGGAACTCCAAGGCCTATAGTGTCTACATATAGCTAACCCACGCTCTTATACATTGAACTCTTGATCAAGGTCCTGTATTATCAGTGGTGGTGGTGGTACAACAAACTCAGGAGATAAGTAACGGTGTTATAATTGCTGAGCTTAAACTGTTTCTACAGTGGGTACATGAAGTTAAGTGGGTGGAATATGGCTGACTTAAAACATTTGCTCAAGGTATTTGATCCAACAATGAGTCAAACACTACCTTTTCGGAGAGTTACCGCGTTGTTATAAAAACTAACCTTAAACTCTTGCTCAAGGTATTGTATGATCAGTTGGGAATCTCCCATCGTGACGCCGTTGTATTCAATCCAGGGAACTTTCTCCTTTGGTCGAGGCATTGAAGTACCATCAAACTGAAAACGGTGATATCCTAAGTATTTTGTTTCATTTATGAATACTTTGGTTATACTATCGCTTCGTCAAAATAAGATCCAGTTTCACTATCAACATCATTTTCAATACTTTTAAAACACATTAAAATATGACCAGTATAGATAAGATACCATAATAAGAAATGAACAGATAAGAAAAGAAAAAGCTCATATGAAAAGCAAAAACGAAGCGTAATTTTTCTTCAAAATATTTATGTGTACCCAATTTGCACTGTCCATGCCAAAGCACAAACACTACCAATAAGAATAGTTTAATAACAATGCTTGATATTAGTATAGCACCTTGTGCCAAAAGGATATTTGTGGAATCAAATGCGACCGGGGTTGTATCTGTAGTTTCCATTGATTGTTTGTTTAAATAGTTCATTACAAGAGCACTATGGTGTTCTAGAAGGTGACTTAACACCCGCTATGAAAGTGACAAGGCAATGGTTATACCACATAAGTACCAGTTACGATGATTCCTGCAAGTGTTAATGTAAATAAAAACGGTAAACCACACCTTGTGCAATTAATCCTTTTTTTATAAATGCTTGCCACAGCAGACATTCGCCGTTTATACATTATTATTAAGATATTAGGTGCGTTACGAAACCTTTCTTAAAAAATATGAAAGGAAATCATGCAAAGTGAATTTGGCTGTATTTGTTTTCATTTTCCAAGCATGCTAGGTTTCATTCAAAAATCGCCTATTACGTAGTATTCTACCATTGCCTGAGCACCCTTGTTTAGTTCAGAATGATGAGTCGATCATATGAACATGTAACATGAATGCATTGGTTTCATTAGGCGTCTTACCTGGTATGGTATTTTGTTGACCCTAAGGTAGGTTTCTAGTTTTATACAGAAGTGACCAAGGTTCGGGGCGAGTCGGTCCCGCCGTAACGCATGAAGCATGACCACGTCACGTGGGTAGTCCACGCCGCACACTCTGTAAGTGTGAAATCTTATTTATGAATGAAGGTGTAAATTAACACTAAGTCTTCCAATTAAGTAAATAATAGAGCTAGTAGTTTTCTGACATTAAATCTCATCATACTGTTACATTAAATACGCCTTCACCAAGCTGGCATGTTCATAAGTGGCGTTTCTAAGTCAGACCATCTGAAATGAGGTCTATGTTGAGTGCGAACTGATAGTTAGGTTTTTGGCCTTCCGAAAACAACTTTTACAATTTTCAAGCCAAAAAAAAGGAAAAACGAATTAATAAATCTAATATGATCATGAAACAAAGTAAAACATGTTTACCAACCATAAAAATAGTTTGCTTACAAAAACCGATCAACTTCAAAGTGTACACACTTATTCAAAATCAATACATGTATGAAAAACATCAATATTGAGTGATATACCTTTAATTACTTACTAAATAATACATTTATGGAAAATATTAATTACTGATAACAGGATTGTAAACGTGCATTTAATAGGAGAAAGCGCAAAAAATATTAAATGATTGGTGAATGTTAAAATATTTACTGCGGTCTACTATAGTCTCATAAGGTAGAAATACCGTGTTTTATGCTCATTTATTTCAAGTTTAACTCGGTATCCCTCATAAAAAAACATTTTTCTGACATTTATTCATCCTTTTTGGAATATTAAAACAATATTGTTAATTGTGGTAAATCTTATTTTGGAGTAAGAGTGCATCTTTAAACTTTCGCTTGATTGCTTTTCCGAGCGTGTTCTTGCATATAATTCGACTAAGGTCTTAGAACGCTGTCCGACCAAAAACACATTTAAAAGTCAATTTAATGTCTTAGTATGACTAGGAAATATAATATGTCACACTTATGCTTTTAAGCTGACCGTATGTTATACCTAAATGACAGGTGCATGGATGTGGTCCAGGATGCACCCTCTATATTTAACAGTGAGATTGTTACTTTATGTTGATATTTTGTTTAAGTCTGAGTAATGCAAAGTATTTATAGTTGCAGTACTTTGATTTCAGTCCAATACCTGCAATCAGAAAGGACACATATATGAAAATCTTAGAGAGTGCGTTGCCAACGGGCAAAGATAAAACGAGTTCCGGTATGGAACTCCTGTTAAATGATCATCACATTGTAATTACCTCCCTTGTTGAGGACTGTCGTCTGTAGCATCATAGAAACCTTGTCTTGTGGCAATATTTTGAATGCTAATAAATTATTTCTCGCTTCAAATGTCACCTTAAAAAGGTTTTCACGCACCTTTCAAGAAATATTGCTTCACTCTCCTTAGAATTATTTAAAGACCGATTTGACTATTAACATAATCTGAATCACTGCGCGCATATCCATGGCAACCACGCATTATCACATATCCAAACGCATTTAGTTTCACTCCGCACAAAAGAGTTCCAGCATTTATTTTTTTTTTACTTCATTTCGTTTAACATAGATGAGAGAAAAAGCATCTACCATAGCCTCTCGTGTAAGATAGGTTTATCCCAACCCTCGCGCAGGGTGTTTTGCGGAAACTCGGTAAACCTCGTTTCCGCAAAACACCCTACGCCCGGGTAATGATGAACCTATCTTACACTCTCGGCCATGGAAGATACTTATGATATTCTGCTGGATTATAATACTAATGTGAAAAACTACAGAAACAAGCTCATCAGCCAAAAGTTTAAACATAACTTTGCTTACTTACGGCCTAATGAAAAAAAATGACATGTAAAATGAGCGGTGCTTAACTTAAAGTGAGTGAATTTCTATTGATAAACATTACATAGCCTTTTATTGCTTAAATCAGTTGGATTTAAAGGACAGTTTATCGAAATGAACGGCATATTTGTAAAAAAATCAGAAATTACATTTTGTTCCAGTCGAAAGTTTTGCTTTTAGCATTTGAATTTATGAGGTAAAAACATTTTGGACCGTAACCTCAAATATATCATTTTGTCGTTAATTATTTTAAAATACAATAAAAATGCTATTTTCAATTACATATACTTGTTTTGTGTAGACATTATAGTCATCAAAACGCAGATATGTGCCCATAAGTGTTGCTTAATTAATCGAAAAAAATCAGTTTAAATGTACAAGGGCTGAATACCGTCGTGGTAAATTTCTTATTTATAGTTATATCCAAATATGAATTTACCATCTCTAGCTAATACGGCGACATATATAATGTTCACTAGAAAACTGTGTGTATTAAACCTTTTACCTTTATGAAAAGTTACCCCCCCCCCCTTTGATTAAAATTACCTATTAAATACATGACTATCCGGTTACCAAAATTCAAAGTCAAGCGGCTTTACAAACACTATTAGCGAGTTTAAACACATATAAAACGTACAAAAAAGCATTCAGCTTATATGCAATTCATATGTACATCATTTTGCAGCGAAGAAATATTGTTTTTATCAGTAAAAACAGCAAATATTGAACACTTGTTGAACGACAAAATATGAAATACAAAATTATATAAATATTGACAAAAATATATAATACATATTCAGTGTACTACAAATTGTGGATATTAGTTACAGCCAGTGCATTTGTAAGTAGATTGGATCAAAATAGTGGACCTTAAACTATTAGTAATAGTTAACAAGGTTAGTTTATGGCAATGACGTAAATTAGATATTGCTTTTGTGCCGCGATACTTAGTGTAACTAGAAATTAAATTAAATTAATTATCATTAGCAACAAGTGAAATATCATCAAGTTTGAAATGCTAAATTATTGCATTAATCGATGAATGTTTGTAAGCCTTGATGAGCATAAATAATTCGGTGATATAACCCAGCCTCGGCAACATCAGTCCGACTGCACAGTCCGTTAACTTCATGTCACGCATTGCCATGTTGTTTTGTTAATTACTCCTAGCATGTTAAATCTGAAAGTTAGATTTGTTTCATCCAGTAATATGCTGATAAGCCTCTTTGAACTCAGACTTATCATAACATACTCCATGAAAGAAAACATAAGAGAGTTATTTCGCAAGACGGATGTTTTGATGTATTTTTGTGTATGAAAACATTATGGGTTAATTGCCTTACCTTGGCTTGTAAGATGTTCTCGTCTTTTTCTTGTATAGGAACCAGGCTGATCCCAAAACCACCGCTACTGTGAGAAAAACCTTCCCGTTGTCTTGAAGAAAACCAAGTAATGATTCCATAGTTCTACTTGCTAAATCTAACAAGCCGTTCTACATGAAGTAACAGTCACTTGTGCGATGTTTGATCATAAGCGCCACTTATTCTTCTTTCATAGTAGTTTTTAAACTACTACCTGTAATATATTATCCAATGAACACTGCAAACTAAACCGATATTTGTTTATTTACCTTCTTACATTAATGTATTCCAATACATAAGTTTTTAAAGTAAACCGTACATTGAGCAATGCACCGTTTGCATATAACATTGATCAAAACTGTCGATTATATACAGTGGTATATTATTTACTATCATTAAAAACCCCTGCAAATATTCAACTTCCATTACTCCCAAAGTCCTGAATACAAATAATAAGAAGTACACAAATTAATTTGAAACGCAAATTCATTATAATTTAAAAAACTGAAATTTTTAGCTAAATACTCAAAAGATGAAATTCACATAGGAGTTTAAATATCATACTGTAACCTGATAATGCACGAATTGAGCTTGTCACAATTAAACTCTTAAATATATATTTAAGCTAAACAATTTTCCAATTCATAACTTCACTATATAACCACCTACATAAATATGAAATTAAGAAGAACTCATTCAGCGTATAATCTATCACATTAATATTCACTTTAAATCATCTTGTTGCAGTTTGCAAATACTATTATGCGCACTCGCCTTGTTCTTCCTGATTCATATTACATTATTATTTGTGCATAATACAGAAATAACGCCCAAATGTTTTAAAACTGCGATCATATCATAAATCAATCACAAAGTGTATGTTGAAACGAAAATAATTAATTAAGACTACTCGCTAGCACTCATGAAACAAAGAATGATTTACACGGCTTAACGTTATTGCCAGTTCTTAATTACCTGCCTTCTAATTACAAACAGTTTACCTGTATATTGAAGCTTTAGCTAGAATAAACGCCCGAGCTATTTCTATTTTTTCTTTTAAAGTTCCCGGATATTCCTTTACTTTTGAAATATTTATTGATATTTCTTATGAGGAATGTTAACAAAGCATTTTCATTTTCGATACATTTTCTGCAACAAAAGTGCAGGTTGGAGTTATTCCGGTTATACGAACGAATTCTTTTTTATTCCAGCATCTGAATGTCTGAGTGTTTATGTAGTCCATTCACTTTACGATAAATTGATTCTACCAGTAAACGGAATTTTCTGTGACTTAAAATCAAACTTAATCACATCGTCTGACTGTATTCAACATAAATATATTTTATTTTCAAACGTTCATTAAAACCACACAAAATTCAAACACGTCAGTATATCTGATAAACAACAATGTTCTCCTTTATCTTGCAATTGTTTCACCTTTGGCTTGAGCGCATCATCTTTATGGAGTCATGAAATGAGATTGTGTGTCTCTGCGATATTTCAACATTTAGTTTAATCTTACCTCGTATATAACCCCAATATTTTATTAGCAAAATGATATGAGGCTTAGTTTGATAGTTTGGCACACGTTTAGTGTATATTGTTTAACTCATTCTCGACAGAACGTTTATGTCTTCTGTGTACCAAATAAAATACAAAGCAGTTATTTTTGTAATGCAATGCATGGTAATGGTTGTATATTATGTACTTTTGAAAGTTTATGTAGATGCTAATTGTTCGGGGAAGCTTTTGAATGTGTTTCACTGTGGTAATAATTGTTCGCAACAGAAACAGAGAACCTTTAGACCACTTAGCTCATGAAAGAGTACATGTACATGATTCTACCACTGTCTTGCTATTAATACCGTTTACGGAACACTAAGCGCTTGCGGCAGGCATGCTATTTCAAATATTGTATAGTTGATGTTAATTTACCTTTAAATCTCATTTCAATGTTCTGATTTGACCGTATAGCCAAAGTGTTACGTTATTATGGATTATGTGATATAATTAACGTATATGTATGGTATCGATTTCATCATAATAATATCCAAGGGTTGACGTTAGGTCATGGATCAACGGCCAACACATTCAACACGTTCAGGGTAGGAGCAGCGTTAACAAAGCTGTTTAATAGTTCATCGTATGTGGTAAATAATAATATAAAGTGTGTATTTCAGATATAGTCATGGATCTTATAAATTTGAATCAACTTTATTCGATAAAGCAAAACGTAAAAAACAACACTTTGGAAAATCTAATCGATTCCCAACCCGACGTAGTTACAATGTTTATGGTCATGATACGGTCGCCAAATTCGATAATCATCCAGATTGCCTCTGGTTACAACATGAGTAACAACTGAAACAAATGTTTAAATAAATATATTCATTACCTAAGCTATTATGGTACAATAGAAATAAATCAAATAACATAGATTTAAATTGATATTGGATAACGATTGGCTTACACGTTTATGCTTGTATAAATGCCCTTCTTACAATATCATGAACTGAAGTATAATGAATTGAAACCTTAATATATCTTTATTCTGTAACCGTGTAAAAAATCTAACATTTGAAAATATAATTTATTGAGATACATTCTACTTACAAAACTGAACAATCACAATAAAAATTATTTATCCTTACCTGGATAGCTATATTCAATATTTCGATATAAATCGTTTAAAACATTTTGTTTAATAAAATACCAAACACATTCAATACTGTTCACATATTCCCACGATGAAAATTACTATTCCATTACCATACAGATCGCAAAAAAACAACAACAACAGTTACAGCATTTTGTAAAGAGTCACAATTGCGACAGTAACATACAGATCATAAAGTGGAACATTTTGTAAGGAATAACAACTGTTACAGTAAAAACAGATCGCGAAAACCTGGGTTATCTTCCTTGCTTGACACACCAATACAAAACAACTCACAAAGTACTTGTGGCTCACTTATGTATATTAAGAGTACAACTTCACCTTATTATCTATGGTTTGATCTTGTTGCAACACAAAGCACGTTAATTACATACAATTAGCATATGTACAGTTTATATTGTCAGAATAGTGATTGATCAACCTGCAATTAATACATTTGTGCATAATATGCGTGTTTCATGATTGTACTGTAGTTTTGTATTTTTCAATCTGCAAAATTATTACAAAATGGATAAAGCAAATCAAGTGTAAACAAACGCTTTGGTCTCTATTTTAGTATTAAATGATCATTTATAGCTTGTATTATTATCTCCAGAATAGGAAGAAATAAAATCTAGCGAACAACTATAGAATAAAACTATATGCATCATTCTTATTCTCACCAATCCCTTATCCGACAGTTTCGATGAATCTGGTAAAACTATGTATAAACATTTTACCCGTTTGCCTCAAAAGAAGAAATATGCGACAGAAGAAATATGAGTACCATATATCAAAAGCCAGTTCGTTCTCTGACCTGAACAAAACCAATATTGAATACTATCCCTGGCGTTGTTTGACTGACACCAAAATACATGATTCCAGCTTTAAGGCAAGCGCCCATGCGCATAAAACATGTTGTCGGTATGCCTCCAAAATTGGACACTTTCAGATTTTAGTGTTTCTCTATTTTGTTGCCGCTTTTGCAAATCCATTTGTTGTACATTCCTCCCAATCCGGCCAAAATTTCTCAATCATTCTGTTCATATAAGCCGTGAGATTCGGTAGGGATTCTGCAAAAAATAAAATACAAGACCACAATGATCAATGTGTTTCTTATACGTTTTACTTTTCACAGTTTTAGTTGTGGGAAGGTACGCAGGTTTATTTTGTTGTTGTTTTATCCAATGTGTTATCATTTGAAACGTACTTGATTGCTAACTAATTGACCGAAAATACATTTATAGATGAAGTTTGTAAACTTGTTCTTTATGTAAACTGAAATGGGACGTAAACTGACATACATTGCAATCTTGAAGGCCAAAGAAAAAATAAGAAGCTCATTTGTATGTTTAAGAATGTCCGATAAGAACAATTGTATTAACTTTCACTGCAAACAAATCCTTTCCATTTGATTCCAAAATAATATGGATTCAAACGGCATCCACATTTCACATATTTGTGTATCAGATACCGTAATTAGCAAATATATATCAGTGTTAAGGATTCACTTACTAGTAACATCATTTGATAAATCAACCATCATATTTTAGTATTACTTTTCAAATGAATTCAATGAATACAGTAGCACCTTAATAATACGCCCTTGCTTACATTACACACTATTCGGCACATGTCAAAGGACTTGATATAGAGCAATAAAGCCCTCATTTTTCTATGAAATTATACATTTCGAAACATTTCTAACTATAACCCTTCTTTAGATTCCGACATTTATTTAAACTTTAATGTACCTTGTAAATGTGTTCTTGCTTTGACACTGTTTGGCACATGATAACGGACAAGACACAGCTGCCCAAACATCGCGCAATCGACCTCTCTAGGCTCTTCGCCGAATAAATATTTCTTGTCACTTAAATATATGACAAATGTCACAATGATAAAATGAACAGTATGCCATATTATCAGATGCATTCGAAAGTCATGGTGGCCATTTAAAATACGTTAAGACGATGTTGTACTTCATTTAAACACCTCGTTTTGTTTTGCAATGTAACGGCGAACCATAATCAATTAATTACAGGCTGGTTCTTGGTCGTATAATAAATCAACAGCAACTACTGACCAATTACATACAATTAGCGCAATACTTTAGTTTTGAAATCTTTGATTAGGATCAAATCCGCCATTTTAAGTGTTTATAATGAATCTCATATCAACAAAAATATATTTTATACAAACTAGCCAAATTAAACATATAAACAACCTTATTTTGACAAAATGCAAAAATATCTTCCTTTTTTTTTTGGACACTGTGTGTTTTGACACACCCCTGCTTTATACATTTCACTAACCATGTTTCTGATCTGTAAACATTATTATTTTTACCTAAAAAATCCGATAATGCTTTCAAATCGTTCTCAAGCAATGTTTCGACTTCGAATTGCGTATGTCTGCCAAGTCCCTGTGCATACGCCATATTTTTAGTTTTCCGGCTGATATGCCATACTAAAATGGCTGGAAGTTTGGTGAGAGTGCCAGGCATCTCTGATTTGTGAAACACCCATCTTTCTAACAAAACTAGCCTGCAATAATTTACACTATGAAACACAAAAAATGTACTTAAACAAATCTCTCTGGAACAATATTAGAGTGTGTCGACTTTTCAAACTTATTTAATTTTATTAAAGTTAATAACGGTGTTTGGAAACAGGATAGAACATGATAAATTCTAACGCTTTTGTGCATTCAATAAGGTGAAGAGTGACACTGAGAGGTTATGATTATATCATCTAGTTTAAACCCCCAGTAAACTCGAGTTCCAGTGAAAGCAAGTTTCACTTACAGTTATAGCGGTAATCTCATTTTTTCATTGATAAAAATATTTCAATGCGTGTTCTGTCTGTGTGTGGTATTTGTTTATTTGTGCCTTTCGTTCAGTGTTTTCTGAGGGCTTGCCTTGAGCATTTGAACAACGTGTGTATAAGATGATTTCACTATTTGTAACTTTCATGGTATCAATTTGTATCGCATAGATGATTTGACATAATTATGTTTATCAAGTATTATACAGTCAACAGAAACACGTAACGTAATAAGTATTGATTTAGTGCTTACCAATACATGCGTTCATCGACGAGAGTCTGGAAGGCCCGGCCTATGGCCCTCTGTTCCTCTGTTAGGTCCATACTGAGGTTTATCCCACATTTCTCAACCATGTAGGACATAATCAACTTGCTATCTCCAAGTGTCTCACCGTTGTACTCGATCCATGGGGACTTCCCTTTGGCCCCATTTTGTAACTATGAACACTCTTGAGGTTGTAAGTATTAATCAGCATGAATCATCGATTTTATATCGACATTCATTTAATGTATTTAAATAATCCTATTATGACGCCTGAAACACCGATCACTTAAACTGGTTTACATTTTACTGACCGTTCCAAGGCGGTACCTAACAATCCTTGATAAACATACCTATTTTTTTAGTATATAGTATGTATGCATTGTGCTGCTTGTGAAGTTTTGTGCTGTTCTTTCATGTTTCTTGTTTGTGATTTTATGTTATATGTCTTTGGCGTTAGCCCATTGCAATTAAACCGGGTTTATTTTTAAACTTTTTGCTACTGAGCTTGTTTCTGTAGCTTTTCGCATCAATATCGTTTGGAAGTTTGCAGATTCGGATTTCTAGAGAGTCGAGTACGACATTCAGGACCAAAACGCAGTGCTAATAATCTTTTATTATATGCATTTCTGGTTATGGTTAAATCACATTAAAGACATGTATTTTCTTGATAATCTCAAATTAATGACGCACTATTTTGTTTTATGATGTCATTTTAACAACGCCCAATAATACGTTCATGACATGACGTCAGCAGAGTTGAATACGGCCGTAATGCACTGGAGTGGAATACTGACTAATTACTTTGCGATATGTATTTCGTGTAAATTCATGATGGGAAAATATTAAACACAACCTTGCCTTTGATAGCCATTAAGCATCAGTGTCGAAGTCGTTTTATAAATATAAAAAAGAAGCGATTGAGTTTCATGGAGAGTGGTATACATTTTTGAATATATAAAAGTATAAAACTTATCCTAGGATAATGGAATAAATGGGCTCCGGTAACCTGCTTTTGGTTTAGTAAGTACTTCATAACAGAGATAATAACTGACAGTATGTTTTATCATTAAATGAGATCCGTTGTGGTTTGAATTACATATTGGAATATACATCTTGTAAGTTTTGGATATGTGAAACCACTTTCACTAAAAAGCTGTCTAAGAACGTAATCAAACGTACAGTCTTTAAATATGTAAACAATCATGTCTGATCTGTTTTGTTCATAAACTTGATATTAAACAGGTTACAATCTGTTTGTTTTGCCTGGTCATTTCACTCTTTATCAGTTAATTGGTATGTTTAAGGCATTTGATGAGAAGAAACCAACATGCATAGTTATCTGTGATATTTCGAAAGCTTTTGACAGACTGTGACATAAAGATCTTATTTTTAATATGCAACAGCATGATATTGAAGCATACGACTGATTTCTCAAAATTTGTCGAAAAGGTCACAAAAGTCAGGTATTGTATTATTTTGCGGGAGGCAGAATGTCCTGTGTCCATAATGTAAGAATAGAAATCGCTAGCTGCAATTTAAATGCTCATCTTCATATACATTCAAGCCGTGATAGTCCTAATTGTGATTATTGAGAAGAAACAGAAGATCAAGAATACTTATTTATAAAATGTCTTAGTTACCGTAATGAACGCTTCATTTTTTGAAGAGCTCGCACATTTCATCCTTTTAATAAACAAATTCTTATTCGGAATAGAAAAAAAAGCAAATGATGAAAACAATATGGTTTTAGCTAAAGGCCATAGGTATATAAAAGTAACCAAGCTCTTCTATTGGTTATAAGCTTCAAGCACTAATAGGTCTGGGATGATAGTTGAATGTATAAATATAATAGTTTTTAGTGCACATTATCCACATACATTTAATCTTAAATGACATTTACGTCACAATGACGACTGTGAAGCGCTGAAACTTATTTATGATAACTTGTAGTCAAACCATTGTGTTGTTCTTGCGATTTGAAGTGTTTGTATAATATGTATGGCTTCATGTTAATACACGAGAACAATAAGAGACGATAAAACTATATTATCAGGAGAAACGTAACAATTATATCTAAAACGGTTTAACAAACAAAATTGTTTGGCCTTGAGTTATTCCAAATAAGTCATATCATGTAAAATGTCTGTTGAAATAAAGAATAAAATACTACATAACATGTTCTGTAATGTTGTATCGGTAATATATACGAATAATAATAATAGCATAATTTTAGCAATACTGAAATGCTTTTCATTTCGGACATAATTTGCAATGGCTCGATGAAATTACCCGCTTAATTGTGCATTGGACATCGTATTGCTTACCTGGTACGGTATTTTTGCCATCCTCAGATACGTTTCTATCTTGATACAAAAGGGGGACATACTCGGGGCGAAAGGTCCTCGAGGAAATTGGTGGAGAATAACCGTGTCGGCCGGATAGTCTCGCCCACACTGTCTGAAATACAGTGGACTGCAAACTTACATTTGGCTCATTGATTATACTGTTGTTTGTCTATATTGTTGATGTATGAACTTAAGAGCTGTTGAAAAGCACATAGTTAAGTACAATAATTCAAAGTATAAAATTCAGCATAATTGTTTTAATGAACCCAACTGAACAAAATAACAAGAATAAAGCTATATGGAAATGCATGAATTATGTTTTGCACTTTGTTTGGCTGAATATTTGAAGTATAAGATTACATTGTGTATGGATTAACGTTAACACCTGCAGTAAACTGTTTTCATGATTCTCCAATATCGTTGGGTTTATTGATAAAACATCTGGGAATTATACTTAGAGAAACATGCTTTCACAGTCGATACCTTACCTCCAGGTGTTTACAACATATAAGTTGTAGGTGTTGGCAATATTAGGGAGGCATTTTCTACATCTCAAAATAACAGAAAGCAAGTTTTAATTACTATTTTTATCACTGTTTATATAATTTCCAGGTATTATCATGTAATGCTTGACGAAATAACAAGTTGCATCTAATACACGATTACAGCTACCAAAAAGTTAAAACAATAACATCATCAAAAACAACAACAGCAACAACAACACTAAAATACTGAAGATTACTGTAGGGAGAGGGAGGAATACCAAGGTGTAAAGTTGTTTTGATTGTGCCATTTTTGGTCGTGAACTTATATTAAATGATCACCAAGACATTCAAGTTCATGTTCGATTTTTCATCGTATATCTTAGGTTATATAGTGTATGATAGGCTGAAATATCATTATTGCTATTTGCTTAATAAAGAATAAAAAAACTTATAACTCAATATAATACTGTCATGATACTGCCGGTAAACTACTAAGTAGAACTGTATAAAATTCAACCGCTATGTGGGCGCCGTCTATATTTGATATTACTTTAGAAATATTCCAACTTAGGGATTAGTTCATAAGTTGCAGAACAATGCTTTCAATAGTTTCCATGTTGCATGATAAAATATGAAGTTTAGTATACTTTATAAAACTTAACACTTTAATTGATAATGAAACCTTAAATTTTAATAGCTTATCATTTTGAAAATTTTGATTTTTAATGCTAACTCAATCATAACAACTCGGCCATCTCCGAGATAGATACAGGCCGAGGTGTTCCAATTGATATCAACTTACGCCCAAATAGATGAAGGTTACACGGTACTATTACGATATCCTTTATGTTTGTAAACCTCCTACGCAGTAATCTCCTTTGGTGACAGCAAAAATGCCGAGTTTAGAAAAATTAACCTTGAGCATAATTGTTTGTTTTGTCATTCGAAAGAATGAACTCCAGATAATTCCCTCTTGATGTATAAATAATGCCCTTCGAGCATTTATACACCCAACATAAACAAAAATATTATCATTGAAATAATACCATTTTTGGTTATCTGCATGCACGTTTTTCTTCTAATTTCATTGCGCCGACTTGATGCTATGCATAAACGTTTTTACTTGTTTTCGTTTTAGATTTAAATACAAGTTCATATGTTCCATACCTTTGTCTAAAAATCGGCATTTTCACTTTTGCAAGATCAAAGTAATCCGATCGTAAACTACTTTACTCAATTTACATTCCATTTGCCGAGCTACCGAAAATCAAGAATTAATGTCCGGTAGATAAACACTCGATATTCCAAATTTTCCAGGCGTGAGTGGTATGAACTATCGGAAAATGCCAGACATGTACTTGAAATCAAGCCGCGCTTAGGTAAAACAAATCGTATGGTTAAGTTTATATAAAGTGTGTGTTTTATTTAAAAAATGACCCATGAGGCACACCGTGTCTGGAGAACTAGTGTTACATCTTATTATTATTTGTCTTAAATAATTTCTAAATATCATAGAACATTGCTTATTGGATCGTCGCCACCATAAGGATGGATTCACCACACCACTGACAAGAGTAACTTAATCTGCATACTTACAAACAATGTTGTTTATAGATTGGATTATTCAAGTGAAGTACCATTGCTTATTGATAACACGCATTATTAGCTATAAGAGTAATTTTGTCTGTGGTAAAGTGATTTTGTCCAATAGTGAAACAAGTCAAGTAGAAACGGCTTTCGCAAGTTGTGGCCCATTTCAGCTTTAGCCACTTGTAACAAATACAACGTCTAATGAGCCCGGAAACGACCATAATCATATTAGATTAGCTATTTCATTAACAGTTAATGTGCGAGTATGTTCTAGCATCTATAATTATTTGCAGTGTATGCATGCATTATGATGACAATGGGCCGAGTGTTAAAAACGTTACTTGTTATTTGTGACCAGTATGGCACTGGTCGAGACACCTGGTTCAGGATAACACTTATGTATATATGTTTTATGGTATTTCATCTTTAATGATTCCAAATGAAGCTTCCATAAATGAGTTTTATTGTTCTTTATGTAATGTATGTTCTATTGCTGATGCTTGCAAGGGGCACACTATAATAATTTATATATAATTTTTTTTATAAATAGCCCCTTGATTTCGCTTATAATGTTTTCTTTGAACACAAATCCTTTTCCAATGCTTTTTTTGTTGATCATTTAAGTCAAATGAGTTCAACATGATAATGCATTACATTAAAATTAAAAAAAAATAATTGCCTCATCCTACATTTTGCCTCTTTAAAATACTAAATACAGTTATGTATAGGTCAAAGCTCGTGTGACTCGTGACAAGCAGAAACGGATCTTATAAATTGTATTTTTAAACATTTATTTACGGCATTTCACAAAAAGTTTTTAAATGATGTACGCATTAATTGCAACCACCTGCGCCTAGTTTTTTTTTCGAACAAGAAACGGTGACGTCATTTTGTCTGTTTCTGTGCTACAACGACCATACGGTTAGAATAAAATCGTTCTTAATTTATTATATACACTCTATATAGCATTGATTGTTGCATTTGGAAGAGCTTGACCACTTTCCTTCGAAAACAGCCTTGGATATATACGGACTCTTTTAATGTCAGAAATCTTTACATTTAACTACGCTGCAAATAAATCGCGCAGTTTTTTAAATTAAGCAGTTAAGCTTTACTCTTGGACTTCTTAATTATATATCCATTAATACACCTTATTTGCATTCAAATTAGATTTAGATTTACAAAACTCACGTAAAACACTACAATTAATTGATGCTATTATTTGAAAATAAAGGAACTATTTCTACTAGTGTACAGGTTGTTTTCGATAAAAAATGGCCACTGTGTTCCAAAATGAGATCGTTCAGA
This sequence comes from Mya arenaria, assembly GCF_026914265.1. Classification (NCBI taxonomy): domain Eukaryota; kingdom Metazoa; phylum Mollusca; class Bivalvia; order Myida; family Myidae; genus Mya; species Mya arenaria. The sequence goes on along the minus strand of NC_069131.1, from coordinate 67,650,330 downwards.
CTCGTGTAGGAAACTCATAAAATGTGACGTCAGGGCTGAATTAAGAATCAATTCAGTCACGAAGCACATCTATAGAAATACAGTGCATGAAATACTTAGCTCTGATTGGCTTGTTTAAGGTTAAACACTTTGTGAACTATTATGAAGATAAAACTACAGAAAATGTTTAGTTGTGTCGGATCCTTGGTCTAGTGGTAATCATTGACGTCTTGGCTTGATTAAGACTGTTTAGACACAACCAGACTGGCAATGAATCCATGCAAAGTATATAGCGGCCAATCCAGATCAATAACATTCACAAAAAATCGTATAATATGAGTTTAAGTATGCCGCATAAGTAAAAAGTATGAAACTGCTTGTAGATTTAACTGATTTTTATTAAGAATTCCGTGATGAATGTGAAAGATAAGTGCAGTTTTTCTACCTTATTAAACGATAGTGGATCACCGTAAATCTTTTAGCACTACCCAAATCTTTGATAAGATTTACCTTTTGCGTTTTTTTATATTTAGGATCGTTGGGATAAGAGCGAGGTTTGTGCACGTTAACTGGTTTAAACCTCCAGTAAATGTACATTTTACTGACCGCTCAAAGGTGGCACCTAACAATCCTTGATGTACATACCTGGTTTTTTATATATAGTATGTATGCACTGTGCTGTTTGTGGAGTTTTGTGCTGTTGTTCAATGTTTCTTGTTTATGATTTTTTTGTGTGTTCTATGTCTTTGGCGTTTACTTAGTGCCATTTAACCCGGTTTATGTTTAAACCTTTTGCTACTAAGCTTGTTTCTGTAGTTTTCCACGTAGGTATTAACGCTCTAACAACATTTGGCTCAGGCTGAACACAATTTGTACGATATAAATTATGATATGTGGGTTAAATCACATGTTATGTAAAACATATTGAGAAGACAATGTTTAGACTTGTTTCAGTGATTTTGTGGGTATAAATGGCTGTTTGCGGCTGTTGTACGTCTTGTACGCCCCACCTTGTAACGATTTCACTGCAAAATTGAAAACATGCTATCCTTATAACATTTATCAATATGCAATGTGCGTATTCTTCAAAACTTCCTTAATTTGTTTTAATTTTACAAAGGTAATATATTTTTTATTTAATATTCCCAAAATAAAGGTAAAATGGCTTCAATAATAATTTATAAGGCCCATTTGTCACTAAACTCCTTAAAGATGCATTCTTACTCCTAAATAAGATTTACCACAATTTATACAACTGTTTTTCATTAACAAAAAATCATGAATAAATATCGGCAAGAATAGTTTTTATGAAGGGTACCGTGATTAATTTGAAAGACAGGTGCAGTATTTCTTCCTTTTGAGACGATAGTTGATCTTTTAGCACTATTAAATACACGGTTACAATCTTGTTATCAGTAATTAATATTTTCCGTAAATGCATGATTTAGTAAGTTGTGAAAGGTTTATCACGCAAAGTCTATGTTTGTTATACATGTGTTTATATTGATTTTGAATAAGACACTTTTAAACTACAGCCATTTTCATTTAAACGAATGCGAGTTATAAAACACAGTCCTTGGTCCTTGTGATTTAAAACTATTACCACATCACTTTCCTTGTGATTGAAATGTAATAACGCGAGCTTCATGCTCGTGTATAGGTCGGGTTAAGGAAACAGAGACTATAGCTCGGGTTATGGATGCAGTGACTATAGCTCGGGTTGAGGGTAGAGTGACTATAGCTCGGGTTTAGGGTACAGTGACTATAGCTCGAGTTGTGGGTACAGTGACTATAGTTTGGGTTGAGGATAAAGTGACTATAGCTTGGGTTGTGGGTAGAGTGACTATAGCTCGGGTTTAGGGTACAGTGACTATAGCTCGAGTTGTGGGTACAGTGACTATAGCTCGAGTTGTGGGTACAGTGACTATAGTTTGGGTTGAGGATAAAGTGACTATAGCTCGGGTTGTGGGTACAGTGACTATAGCTCGAGTTGAGGGTACAGTGACTATAGCTCGGGTTGGGGAAGCAGTGACTATAGCTCGGGTTGTGGGTACAGTGACTATAGCTCGAGTTGAGGGTACAGTGACTATAGCTCGAGTTGAGGAAGCAGTGACTATAGCTCGAGTTGTGGGTACAGTGACTATAGCTCGAGTTGAGGGTACAGTGACTATAGCTCGGGTTGTGGGTACAGTGACTATAGCTCGAGTTGAGGGTAGAGTGACTATAGCTCGAGTTGAGGAAGCAGTGACTATAGCTCGAGTTGAGGGTACAGTGACTATAGCTCGAGTTGAGGGTACAGTGACTATAGCTCGAGTTGAGGGTACAGTGACTATAGCTCGAGTTGAGGGTACAGTGACTATAGCTCGAGTTGAGGAAGCAGTGACTATAGCTCGAGTTGAGGGTACAGTGACTATAGCTCGAGTTGTGGGTACAGTGACTATAGCTCGAGTTGAGGGTACATTGACTATAGCTCGAGTTGTGGGTACAGTGACTATAGCTCGAGTTGAGGGTACAGTGACTATAGCTCGAGTTGTGGGTACAGTGACTATAGCTCGAGTTGAGGGTACAGTGACTATAGCTCGAGTTGAGGGTACAGTGACTATAGCTCGAGTTGAGGAAGCAGTGACTATAGCTCGAGTTGAGGGTACAGTGACTATAGCTCGGGTTGGGGAAGCAGTGACTATAGCTCGGGTTGTGGGTACAGTGACTATAGCTCGAGTTGAGGGTACAGTGACTATAGCTCGGGTTGGGGAAGCAGTGACTATAGCTCGAGTTGTGGGTACAGTGACTATAGCTCGAGTTGAGGGTACAGTGACTATAGCTCGGGTTGGGGAAGCAGTGACTATAGCTCGGGTTGTGGGTACAGTGACTATAGCTCGAGTTGAGGGTACAGTGACTATAGCTCGGGTTGGGGAAGCAGTGACTATAGCTCGAGTTGAGGGTACAGTGACTATAGCTCGGGTTGAGGGTAGAGTGACTATAGCTCGGGTTTAGGGTACAGTGACTATAGCTCGAGTTGTGGGTACAGTGACTATAGTTTGGGTTGAGGATAAAGTGACTATAGCTCGGGTTGTGGGTACAGTGACTATAGCTCGAGTTGAGGGTACAGTGACTATAGCTCGGGTTGGGGAAGCAGTGACTATAGCTCGAGTTGAGGGTACAGTGACTATAGTTTGGGTTGAGGATAAAGTGACTATAGCTCGGGTTGTGGGTACAGTGACTATAGCTCGGGTTGTGGGTACAGTGACTATAGCTCATGTTGGGGAAGCAGTGACTATAGCTCGAGTTGAGGGTACAGTGACTATAGCTCGGGTTGAGGGTAGAGTGACTATAGCTCGAGTTGTGGGTACAGTGACTATAGTTTGGGTTGAGGATAAAGTGACTATAGCTCGGGTTGTGGGTACAGTGACTATAGCTCGAGTTGAGGGTACAGTGACTATAGCTCGGGTTGGGGAAGCAATGACTATAGCTCGAGTTGAGGGTACAGTGACTATAGTTTGGGTTGAGGATAAAGTGACTATAGCTCGGGTTGTGGGTACAGTGACTATAGCTCGGGTTGTGGGTACAGTGACTATAGCTCGGGTTGTAGGTACAGTGACTATAGCTAGTGTTGAGAGTACAGTGACTATAGTTTGGGTTGAGGATAAAGTGACTATAGCTCGGGTTGTGGGTACAGTGACTATAGCTTGGGTTGTGGGTAGAGTGACTATAGCTCGAGTTGAGGGTACAGTGACTATAGCTCGGGTTGTGGGTACAGTGACTATAGCTCGAGTTGAGGGTACAGTGACTATAGCTCGGGTTGAGGGTACAGTGACTATAGCTCGGGTTGTGGGTACAGTGACTATAGCTCGAGTTGAGGGTACAGTGACTATAGCTCGGGTTGAGGGTACAGTGACTATAGCTCGGGCTGTGGATGCAGTGATTATAGCTCGGGTTGAGGGTACAGTGAATATAGCTCGGGTTGTGGGTACAGTGACTATAGCTCTGGTTGAGAGTACAGTGACTATAGCGCGGGTGAGGTTACAGTAGCTATAGCTAGGGTTGAGGGTAGAGTGACTATAGCTCGGGTTGAGGATTCAGTGACTATAGCTCGGGTTGAGGGTAGAGTGACTATAGCTCGGTTTGAGGGTTGAGTGACTATAGCTCGGGTTGAAGGTAGAGTGACAATAGCTCGGGTTGTGGATGCAGTGACTATAGCTCTGGTTGAGGGTACAGTTTCCATAGTTCGGGTTGTGGGTACAGTGACTCTAGCTTGGGTTGTGGGTACAGTGACTATAGTGCGGGTTGAAGGAACAGTGACTATAGCTCGGGTTGGGGGTACAGTGTCTATAGCTAGGGTTGGGGTTACAGTTACTATAGCTCGAGTTGTGGGTACACTGACTATAGCTAGGGTTGTGGATACAGTGGCTATTGCTTGGGTTGAGGGTCCAGTGACTACAGCTCGGGTTGAGGGTACAGTGACTGTACAGATCAAGCAATGGCTTTCGTCAGTTTCTTCTGTAGAAAGCTTAAAATATATTATATTCTTGAGACGCACCAATCAAAAGCCTTGGGTAAAGTTTGTGTTTAACAGTACCTGAGAAAGATCTCACGTAACCTATGACCGGACATAATTGCAACCAAAATGATTGGGCTACGACAAAGCAACAAACATCCTTCAAATTAATTCTGAAGAATTGGAGATGGATTGGTCACACATTGCACAGGCAACAATCGATCACGGCAGTATTTGAATGGAATCAACAAGCATAGTAACAAAAGATAAAAGGCAGACCCGTATATCATGGACAAGAATTGGGCATCATTACGGGTAACATAAAGATGTCATATGTTGAGGCTTTACTGCTGTGTTTGTTTTTGTGTATGTGTGGTGTTTAAATGAGTGTATATCTAGCTCATATTCGTTTGGGCCCTTACATTAAGCCTCTAAATATGATAATTTTCGACTGCTGAGCTTGTCCCGGAAGATTTCATTGTGTTATTAAGCAAAGCCCATAATCCAAGTACATTGGCAAGTTGTTTTGACATAGTATAATGGAAACTACACAGAAATGCACAGTAGCGCCTCAAATAACAGAGATATTGTTTCGTTGCACAATGTTAAGGCCCATTAGAAATTTTACGATGTAACAAAGACACACTTCAAACTTGATGTAAGGAACTATAAAACTTATGCATTCACCCTTTCTCATATAGATGGCAGGTGGGAAAAACGCAGTTGCATTGATTTAAATTTTCATTTAGTGGTCGAAATGACAATGCACTTTTTATAAAATAATGTGAATAGTACAATGAAAACGACAACCATGTGTCAAATAGTCAAATATAAGCCCTGTTTAAAAGCACAAGGTAATGACCCAAAGAACACTAAACAATGGTCATAAACATACAAACACCACATACAGAACACATGTATCAAGACAGCTGTATCTTTATAAGGTTGGTGTGTGTGGGGTGGGGGTGGGTTGAGGCTTAACCAAGTTAATATGCGCATAACACTGAAAAAATACAACACACTATGTGAAAGTATACTCCCAACGGAGTGAAAGTCAATGTAAGCTGGTAATTGTGTGAGTTATATACCTTTTAACACAAAATTATCTCATAAGAAGTACCGAAAATCCGATTCTAGATTTAAATGCAATCTGTACTGTAAGACACTATAATTGGAATTATATTTAATATTATTAGAAGGAAAAATGTGTAAGACAACATGAAGGTCTGTTAGGTGATATTTCGAGAAATTGCGCTATGATTGGGTTAATTACTGTTTTATAATACTAGTGTAACTTGAAGCCCGGACTTTTTGTAAACAGTTGCTGCGCTGTTAAACATTTCATCCATTATGTCAACTAACAAAGCAAAGCTTTAAATAAGACCGTGTGTATCAGACGATGCATTTAACGGGGTAACACTCAACTATTTGCACTTCGAGCAAAAACAAGAAGAACTCTTTTTGACAAACTTCTATCAAAATTGTTTCAACACACGTTCCTGTGGCGATTTCAAGACTATGTGATTAACATATTTTGTATTTAGGTAGTACATGCAAAGTGTGTATGCAGCTTTTAATATAGAAGGAAGAAAATGGACAAGGAAGTAAATGCATGAATACATGTCGAACTTATTCATGATGGTTTAAGGGTATTCCGTGGAGTATTGTACATTGTATTGTTTGTATTGGAGGAGTAAAGGTGTGTACTGGTTGGACATTTTCTGAAACATAGTGAATGATTTGCTCACTGTCTGGAAACAAAATCCTTTCAGTGATAGATATTTCAAAGATGTAAAACAGTGAAAAGCACAGATGTTACATTGTGTCTGGCCAATTGAAGGACGTGTAAACGAAGACCTTCTTTAGTTTGAACTCTTAACGATATCGACCAGTTGCCTATAGATAAAAAATCAAACAACGATATTCAAAGGTATTTCAAGATACCCGACTCAGCTCATCTCAACTCAACCATGGATGATTATATTGTTGAGAAGAAGGAATATTCCCCGAAGGATTTTTTCGAGAAGTTCAGCAAAAAGTTGCCGAAAATTGTCATGATAACACAAGGCTACTGCGGGGAAATACAGGGGGATACGTTTGACAGGGGAATGGTAGGTCAACCATACATATATATATCTGCTATCAAGTGAGAGCAAACGTCAATTGCACATTTGTGTAAAATAATGTTCATATGAGGGACTTTTTGTAATATTTTTTGTGGTTTTGATAGACCCTTTCACGTTCAACTGACACCAGCTCAATGTTAAGGTTATATTGTAGAGGAAATAGGTATCATGCTCTTTCAAAAGGGCAATCAAAGCTTTTTTATCAAATAAAAACAACGTGTTTTTTTATATTCATGAATGTCTCGATCACATTTGATTTGAAAATATTTTAAAGAGGTACGTAACAAATGGAAAATAAAGAAGATAAATAATTACCCATAACGAGTTGATCAAAGCTTATTGATCATTTGTTGGCAAGAGATATGGAAATCGATTAACAGTTAAATGTTGTTATTTCAATTTTATATTATTGTTATTTTTTGGTATTTAGATCTACTAACATTCGAAATGTTTTACCAATCATATTTTAAATGTGTTCGTGTATCTGCTTTCATTTTCCCAAAACATAATTTCAAAAGCTTTCTGTTGATATCAAACTCTTGGAGATAAGTCCAGTTAGTAAGAAAAAACGTTTCTGGTGTTCAACGATTTTAACGTAAATTATGAGCATAATAGAAACGGATATCTTTGTTCACTTTTATTTAATACTTTACTGGTCATTTTTTTCGTTGAATAAATGTATGAAGACATTTATATTATCTCCCATCAAGTAATGATGTTTTCACCAGAACGCTTTCTCCTTTACAATACATGCGACACTGTTTATGACCCATGTCATAATTTTATCGTCTTCAATCGTTCAATGTCTTGCTCCTTATTTGGTGTAAGCAACATCAACCGGCTTCGATATTTTGCTGTCGATCTTTGGTATTAAAATGGCTTGTCTAACGGTAAGTCAATTCAGCTACCTTGTCCAAGCTCTGATGGCAGGAAGGAACCAGAGTATGTTGTATGTCATTGTTTGTTAGAAATATTTAAAACCCACCGATGTAAACCTTACAACATTATCACTGACTGGTTATTTTGGTAAATCACATGTACTGAATAGTTCACGCAATTTTCAATGGTTCTTGGACTTGTGGTTAATTACACAAACACGACTTCGATCCGTTTGGAAAATGTATCACAACCACGACATTTTGTTGCCTGATTTCAGCAAAGCGATGTGCACTCTCTGTCATGGCTTTGCTACACACTTCCAGGGGTAGTGCGGTGTTTTTTTGTGCCAAATACCCCGATGTTGTTCATGCAACTCTTGTAAAAAAATGCTTTTAAGTATTCGGTAAAACATAACGTAATCACCATAGTATAACAATTCTCCGGTGTAAATATCCCCTTTATAGTTCTCTGTCAGCAACATGGTTTGGCAAACCAATTATTATGTACTCGTTCAGTCTAAAAGCGGGTACTAGTAAACGTGACGGAAAGTACCATGAAAGCAGATGTACTGTAAACAATTTCAAGGTTAAACGAGGAAAATAAGTTGCCAAACTGTTTTAATTTTGTGATCAAAGTGCATGCGTCCATACAGATCCTTGCGAAATATATTCACATTATACACTAGAGGAAGTGATTCTCTGTGAATCTGACTATACTTTGTTTTACTTTCCGACAGAGTTCTAGAAGCAAAACAATAGGCTGCCCTTGTCAATCTTCTATTATATGCCACAACACTGCACCAATGCCGTACGATGACGAATGACATGCTAATGTCACCGGCAATTTCATGTCATAGGAAGCCAATAAGCCACTGTTCACTACAAGATCATTACTTTACTTGAACGACATTCAACGGACAAAAACGTTTCGATGGACCAATTTTTCACTGTTGCGCCGTTTGCTGTATTTCTGTTATCTTGTTTCCCCTTTGTCCAAACATGTGACTTTAGATGCAACGACGACCGACCCTCATTATTGCCAGAAGTAGGCCGTGTTATATTCAGGCATTTCCATTGCCTTTGCAATACGGCAAGCCTTGTCAAATGCCATATTATCTTCTGACAGATCCTAAGAAGTCCCTGAACCTACAATGCATTGCCAATTCCTTAAGCGCCACTTCATGGTCCGAAATAGCCAACGGCTTGGTCATGTAGTGGTCAACGAACGTCATAACTATTCATGTTATACATTTATCATAGGTCTTAATGTATTGCATAGCAAAAAAAACTGCTAAAGTAAAGGCTTTCATTGGCTTTGGAACACTAGTTCAAATATGCTACAAATATTACATAATTATACATTAATTTAAACAGCACGACACTTATAATATATTATAATATACTAACAAATTGAATGATACGCATTTAAATGAATACAAATAACCCTTTTAACAGCGTAGTGTTTGGGATAATATTTTGTCTACTGGACGAGTTAACATCTTCTGATTCAACTGAATATAAGTTGAAATAGCTGATATTAAACCAAATTAAGTCAGTCATCTGCTTATTTCGCCAATGTCATGTCGTGTGATCCATGCCCTCACATGAACACTTATGTAAAGAAATCTAAGGTGTTTTTGTATTAGGAAGTAACCTGAATCACATGGCAACTAAGGTAAAGCCGAAAACAGCGATATTGAACGAGATTGTAACATCGTTATAGCAGTTTAACGTCTGACTTAACACAAAGTAATACATTCGTTCTTGAAACATAATGCAGGAAGTAAACAAATCTGATATAGCCGATATTTACAAAAAAAGGTTTACATTTTTGTAACCGTTGGCTTTGCTCATTTTATACGAAGAGTAAATGCATACATATTTATAATAGGCACGAATCAATGATGAATATGCTTTTCGATATCATTTTTAATACATACTGTAGTGGTCTCTGATATGCTCTGCATGTTCTGATAAGCCCTGCCTACCAACAAGTAGTCAGCAAATAACATTCTCTGCATTATATACATATATTTCAAGAATCATAGTTAGTTATTTTTAAAACTGTTGTACAGATAATATTCTATTATTCAAATCCCGTTTCACGTCTGTCATATCCCTTTACATACACAAGGGTCTTTTACTTTATGTTCTGATCAGACATAATACAGAACATTACACTACCATAGGTGGTAGTATTGGTAAAGGTGTTAATGCGACAAACTTAAATTAATACTTTTGAATGGTATATGTCTATTATCAGATTAAATATATTTCACAATACCTAGCCGATATTGCCACCAATATGATATTCATACATTAACTTACAGGAAGCCAATATCCGTGTCACACGCGTTACCAAACCAGCAATTCCATATCGGATATATATCGGACCGATTTAATTTATATATCGGATGAATATCGTGAACAATATCGATCCGATATCGCCTAACCCATCGGATACAAGTCTGACCGATATCTTGTCTTGCCGATATCGAGCTGTCCGTCATTCCTCCGTCATCGTTTCAACATTTCTTTTCAGACCACTTGTGGCTTCACATTAATGTTATAATTATATCAACTAATTTTGACCTATATTTGGTAACGTTTAATATTTGATGTCATACAATACTTTATTTTATCCTCTTATTAAAATGGAAGTTTTGAACAAATAGACGTATATCAAGGGAATTGAAATTAAGGGAAGTAACAAACATGATCAAGAAGAAAGGTTTTCACCAACCGAAAAGGCAATTTTTCAACGAGAATCGCTGTCGTGTTGTCGCCTTTAACTGCATCATGTTTTTGACTGCACATGTCGAGTGAAATATGGTTATAATACAGAAGAACCGACAATCTTAGCCTAAGCGAGTTGACCAGATACAACATGAGCTTAAAAGCGCCAATTATTGCAAAATACGCCTGTTATATTTCAAAGAAACAAAATGTTGTGATATGTGGGTGTTCGTTAAGCCAAATTTGGAGAGCGGACTTCGGCGTAAATACTGATTAGTCATAGCCCTCTTTTAACCTGACCGAGATCTTCTACCCATACCTATTATGACCGATTTAAGCTTGTTTCTATAATTAAAGGGTATTAGCTATCTATTGACTTGAGCGATTTAGCCTGTTACAAACTTGTCTCAGATAGTATGCCGATTTAAATTCTGACCTAGTTCGATGATGATTTGTTAAAGGACTCTTAAATTATTGGTTGGACATGGCCGCTTTTAGGTAAATGGAAAATAATTCTTGATTGAATCAAGAAATATGACTTGTTTTACAAACTTGTCTTACATTTTATACCTATACTCATGTTTTCGAAATTTGATGGTGCTTTTACAGAGGTTTCTAGAACGCCCGCCATAAATACGCCGCATGTGAAACTGTTATAAGTTCCGTTCTATGAACGAGCGCATAAACACTGTTCTTAATGTGTGTTTTTCTTTCTGAGATTATTTGTATCATTTGAAACAATGTCATGATACTGACGTCATATTCCTTAAGTAATTGATGATTAAATATCAACTAAGAGGTAGAAACATGCTAACATTGGCGGTTCACGCATATAATCTTGAATGCTGGAGATTGTTGTAACAGCTGCATGTGCGACTGTGTCAATGTGGTTGCAATGGATCTATATTGGGTCAGACCTGAAATGAAATTAACTAACTAACTTAGTGATTTTTTAATTAAATAAAAGCACATCCTTACGAGTAGATTGTTTCTTCACACAAGCACTGTGTGTTTCTGGTTAAACGTGGCGGGTTTCGCCTTTCCCCTTCGAAACTCCGTCGACAAAAATCATCCACTAAACATTAAGCTACCAAAAGGCATTTACATATAGTATTTGTTTAACACATTTCAACGTAAGATACTATCACAAACTTGCATATGTTTCGGAAGCGGGCACTCACTCAGACGAATGTTTTCCTTATAAATACGACACCATTCATAATTTCTTTTCAGGTGATTCGATTTCAGACCATTTCTAGGCAATCGAGGGTCATTGCTCAATTTAGATTGGGCAAGAATGTAAAGCACGTGAGCATTCCACAGAAATTTGAGCAACCGGTTTGTGTCAAAGGCACTGGCAAAAAGGTATCGTTAGTTAACAATAACTGTATTTATATCAACATGTCATATACAGGGATCTAAAAAAGGGGTAATACTCGAAGATTTAATTGTTTTGTTATGTAATTGCCCATCACTCCATCCAAATCAATCTGTGCGAATAGAGATATGTATCTTATTTGTTAATATAATTAAAGAAAAATACATACTCGTAGCCTATATTGTGTCCTTTTTTAAACTTCCATAAATCTATTCAGATCCATATTTTTGTAAACATGTCTTGAGCATATGCAGTGGGTTAAATTTCTACTGCTTACTGGATTTGGTAAATTGCTGAATAGGGGAATGGTGAATGTGAGGGTTGCTAAATAAATATGTGGATGGATAAATTGAAATATGAATGGATTGTTCAAAGAGAGTGGATGAATAGGTGGGTGGGAATATGACTGAATGGAATGATCTAAAATGGAGAGATTGGCTGATGGATATATGGCCGGATGGATCATTGGATTGTTGAAAGAATGGATTGGTAGATGGGTGAGCGGATGTATGGATGGATAAATGGATGGTTGAATGGATGTGTAAATGGATTTATTGATAATTGAATGGATGGCTGGATGGGTCAATCAAAAGATGAGTGTAATAATGGATCGGTCAATGAAAAGATTTAGTGTAATAATGGATGGGTGGATTTATGGCCGGGTCTATAAATGGGCGGGTGAATGGATGGATGGATAAAAGGGTGAATATTATTATGAATCGATTTGTGGAGGAAAGAATTGGATGGCTCCTTGTTGCCATCTTGGTCTTTTCTTTGGACTAAAATAACTGTACACACCCTGAGACGAACATGGGTTTTAATTAACATAAACTTTCTGTTATAAAGGCAAGGACGATCGCTGAAATTCTCCAAGAGCAAACTCTACCATGCGTGGTTGAGTTTCCGAAAAAGACCATCATAACAGTTGGAAACCGGAGAATAAATACCAACAACATTCCTGAAATTGACCTCACAGGCACATTTGATGAGATTTACCTACTTGGAAACTATATAGGTTCGGGAAATTTATCACAATTATATCTATTTTTTTACATGATTACAAATGCTGTAGTCACGGTCATAGAAGTCATAGAAATCATAGAAATAGTTAACAACAATGATTAATAGATAGCAAAGCATACTCATGGACACGTTGAACCTGAAATGGCGCGTACACGGTTAGGGTCGGAATTTATAAGACACACATTTTGTAAGGAGATGATGTAATTGTTTTAAGACAAAGACGCGTATTTAATTAATGAACAGAGTTCTGGTCAATGATAGCTATTTAAACAATGCAGTTAATCAGCAGTACTTTACAGATACTTAATGGTATGCAAAACGAATATAATAATTTAATAAATAATGGGAAACAACAGTAAAAGTATAATTTCTTAATTATTTGTCCCACTCAACAGATTCAGACATCCTAGAGACCGAAGTCATCCGTGTGCCACTATATCTCACACAGCTTCGCCTTGCCGTTGTGACGGGACACAAGAATAAATCTAAAGACGAATGGCATGACTTTAACAAGTACCTTGACAATCGTTGCGGTCCTATTTTCTATGATACTTGTTACGGGAATCCAGGTATTTTATATGACTAGTATTATTGTCAATGCACTTTTCAATTAAACCATAGTTTGCATACATTATATTTTGTTCTTCAAACTTTCAAATTATCAGTCTCTCTAACAAGTTTATCCTCACAATTCCTGTTTAAGACATATATGAAAGGAATCAAAATAGTATTTGAATACGATAACTATATCATGAAATTAAAATAACACAAGGAAAATTATATATTACAGACAAACAAATTTAGAAATTTTGTTTGTAGAAATGGCACACTATAAAGAACAACTCTCAGCGAAAGATGGGGCGGAGCATTCTTACGTTGAACCATGTTCGTACATCAATTTTTGGTCACTTGTCCACAAACCGTACGCAAACGTAAATTCTACAAAAACAGAAGATGAAATTATTTGCGTGGGTGAATCATTTGATGGTATGGATGCTTATGAACCAATGGAGATTATTACAAAGGCAAACACAAGTCATTTCAAAACACGAAATTCACAGCAGATTAACCTGCACAAACCATTTATGCCGCTACCTGCTGAAAAGCCCGATATCGATATTTATGAGAACAGCGAGACTCTATCAGATCAATTTAAAGAAAACAAACATGGCGATGTAGAGCCGAACAAAGACGATAGTTGCCACCTTGAGGAGAACATACTATTTGCAAAATCACGACTGAAACCAGTGAAAGCGAAGCCAGAGAGCAGCGCCACAGCACAGGAAACACACAATATGCCTATAGGAGCTGAGCTTAAAGAGAAAACTCCAGCAGCTAGGCTGAAGAATCCACCAGCACATGGAAGTAAACCAAAACTTCCCATCAAGCCTACAGGGTGGCTGAAAAGTTCAGATCCTCCAGAAATCCTCGGAAAAACAAGTATAAAATTGGCACATAACGTTCAGCAAGTGAAAATTGTCAGTCAAGATAACACCCCGGTTCCGAGTAGTGTACGTACTTCAGCAATGGTAGCTCCGGTCACTGTTGACAAAGAAGCAAGCGATCACAAGTTTCTGAAACCGGAATCTCAGTACATTGTAGCAAGAGTTCCCGAAACTGATACCCAAATCGACCTGCCGGTCGTTGAAAAACCAGAAGATGTATGTAATTTAACAGTGCGTGAAGTAACTGGCTACTTAGAAAGAATGAATCTTAGTAGTTATGCCCAACAATTCTTAGATAATGATGTAGATGGAGTCCTGCTTACGGGGTTGACAAAGAATGACCTGATGACTGACTTTGGAATGAAGGGAGTTGAGGCTCAGAAGATAATCAACTTTTGCAAAGAAGCGCACTTGCCAAAAAAATAAATGACTGTTTAACACCTTGCTGTTTGGATATTTATTTATATATAACCTTTCAAATATACTGTTAATTCTGCAAATTCTTGTCCATGTGAAGGTTCAAGTAGATGATATGTACTTTAAATATTAATATTTAGGCCTTATTTGTTTGAGCTGAATTTTGTCTAATGTCTTTATAGTGTTTGCTGATTGATCAAATTAGGGTAAGGTGAAGGGGGAACCAAGCCTTTACACAGCAAGATCAGAACACGAATATAGCCAAATTGACGATATTTTTTATTTTCACGAGAAAGAAAAAATATCGTCAATTTCTTTTGGATACAATATACGACCATTGTGGTCTCGAGACTTATAAGGCGATTCTGACAATGACTTGTTCTGACCAATGTGCTCACGTGTTTGCTATCAGGACAGAAAATGATAACGGCTGCTTAGTTAATTATCCAATTACGATCGCTGTACTTAAAATGTTGCGCAAAACTAAAATGCACTTGTTTGTTGTTGTTGTTGTTGTTGTTGTTTGTAAAATTATGTAAAGCTGTTTGCTATAGTCTGGTTTAACATCTTATTTCTGTTTGAAACTCTCGCAGAGCTTAGAATGATATTTGTGTCGTCAGTGTGTAAATTGTATGATAATATACTGATAGTTTCCTATTCTCGGTTTGTTAAACTTGCTGAATGATATGATATGTATTCATCAATGTGTATTTACTGCCTATACTGTTGTATATAATTGTATATAAGTTCAGCTCTTCAATTTTGGAGGGATAAAATAATCTATCTATCTATGTACATTTTAAACATATTTATATCACTGCATACTATGAACATTTGAGATACTGACACTGCAGATGTTGTTGGTTTATATATTGTAATTAATTACGTATTTATGTTCAATTTAAATATGGATGGATGGATGGATGGATGGATGGATGGATGGATGGATGGATGGATGGATGGATGGATGGATGGATGGATGCATGGATGGATGGATGGATGGATGGATGGATGGATGGATGGATGGATGGATGGATGGATGGATGGATGGGTTAATGGATGAATGGATTGATTGGTGGATACATGGATGGGTCGATAAATACATGGGTGTAATAATAGATGGGTCGATAGATAGATGGGTGTAATAATGGATGGGTGGAAACAATAGATGGGTGTAATAATAGATGGGTCGAAGAAAAGATTTGTGTTCTAATGGGTGGATGAATAGAAGGGTGTAATAACAGATGGGTCGAGGAAAAGATTTGCGAAATAATGGATGAGTCGATAAATAGATGGGTGTAATAATAGATAGGTGGATGAGTGGATGAGTGTAATAATAGATGCGATGATGAAAATATGGGTGTTATAATAGATTGGTCGATGAATAGATCTGTGTGATAATAGAATGGTGGATGAATAGATCTGTCTGATGTTAAAATGGTTGATGCATTAATAGGTGTAATAATAGATGGGTGGATGAATAAATAGGTGTAACAATAAATGGGTGGATGAAAAGATGGGTTTAATAATGGTAGGGTCGATGAATAGATGGGTGTAATAATAGATGAGCCGATGAATAGTTGGGTGTTATAATAGATGCGTCGATGAATAGATCTATGTGGTATAAGAATGGTGGATGAATAAGTAGGTGTAATAATAGATGGATGGATTAATAGATGGGTAAAATAATGGATCGGTGGATAAATATATTTTTGCTATACTGGATTGGTCAATGAATATATTTGTGTAACACTGGATGGTTCGATGAATATATTTGTGTGATAATGGATGGGTGGATGAATAGATGAATGTTATAATGGAATGGTCGATAAAAGGATGGGTGTATAACGGATAGGTCGATGAATAGATGGGTGTAATAATAGACGGGTCGATGAATAGATGGGTATAATAATATATGGGTCAATGAATAGATGAGTGTTATAATGGATAGGTCGAAGAATAGATGGGTGTAATAATAGTTGGGTCGATGAATAGATGGGTAAAATAATATATGAGTCGATGAATATATGAGTGTTATAAAAGATAGGTCGATGAATAGATGGGTATAATAATAAATGGGTCGATGAATAGATGGGTCGATGAATAGATGGGTCGATAAATAGATTTTGTAATACTGCATTGGTCGATGAATAGATTGGTGTAATGAGAGATGGGTGGATGAATATATGAGTGTTATATTGGATGGGTCGATAAATATATTTGTGTAATACTGGATTGGTCGATGAATATATTTGTGTAACACTGGATGGGTCGGTGAATAGATTTTTGCTATATTGGATAGGTCGATGAATAGATGGATGTATAATGGATTGGTCGATGAATAGATGAGTGTAATAATGGATAGGTCGATGAATAGATGGGTACGATAATAGATGGGTCGACGAATAGATGAGTGTAATAATGGATAGGTCGATGAATAGATGGGTGCGATAATAGATGGCTCGATAAATAGATGAGTGTAATAATGGATAGGTCGATGAATAGATGGGTGTAATAATAGATGGGGCGATTAATAGATGGGTGTAATAATAGATGGGCCGATGAATAGATGGGTGTAATAATATATGGGTCGATGAATAGATGGGTGCAATATAAGATGGTCCAATGAATAGATGAGTGTAATAATGGATGGGTCGATTAATAGATGGGTATAATAATAGATGTGTCGATGAATAGGTGGGTGCAATAATAGATAGGTCGAGGAGAAGATGAGTGTATTAATGAATGGGCCGATGAATAGATGAGTTTAATAATAGATGGGCCGATGAATAGATGAGTGTAATAATAGATGCGTCGATGAATAGATCTGTGTGGTAATAGAATGGTGGATGAATAGATCTGTGTGATATTAGAATGGTGGATGAATAAGTAGGTGTAATAATAGATGGGTGGATGAATAAATAGGTGTAATAATAAATAGGTGGATGAAAAGATGGATGTAATAATGGTAGGGTCGATGAATAGATGGGTGTAATAATGGTAGGGTCGATGAAAAGATAAGTGTAATAATAGATGAGCCGATGGAAAGATGGGTGTTATAATAGATGCGTCGATGAATAGATCTGTGTGGTAATATAATGATGGATGAATAGTTCTGTGTGATATTAGAATGGTGGATGAATAAGTAGGTTTATTAATAGATGGAAGGATTAATAGATAGGTATAATAATGGATAGGTGGATGAATATATTTTTGTTATACTGGATTGGTCGATGAATAGATTTGTGTAACACTGGATGGTTCGATGAATATATTTGTGTGATAATGGATGGGTGGATGAATAAATGAATGTTATAATGGAATGGTCGATGAAAAGATGGGTGTATAACAAATAGGTCGATGAATAGATGAGTGTAATAATGGACAGGTCGATGAATAGATGGGTGCAATAAAAGATGGGTCGATGAATAGATGAGTGTAATAATGGATAGGTCGATGAATAGATGGGTGTAATAATGGATGGGGCGATTAATATATGGGTGTAATACTAGATTGGCCGATGAATAGAAGGGTGTAATAATATATGGGTCGATGAATAGATGGGTGTAATATTAGATTGTCCGATGAATAGATGAGTGTTATAATGGATGGGTCGATAAATAGATGGGGATAATAATAGATGTGTTGATGAATAGGTGGGTGCAATAATAGATGGGTCGACGAAAATATGAGTGTATTAATGGATGGACTGATAAATAGATGAGTTTAATAATAGATGGGCCGAAGAATAGATGAGTGTAATAATAGATAGGTCGAAGAATAGATGGGTGTAATAATAGATGGGTCGATGAATTGATGGGTGTAATAATAGTTGGGTCGACGAAAATATGAGTGTATTAATGGATGGACCGATAAATAGATGAGTTTAATAATAGATGGGCCGAAGAATAGATGAGTGTAATAATAGATAGGTCGAAGAATAGATGGGTGTAATAATAGATGGGTCGATGAATTGATGGGTGTAATAATAGTTGGGTCGATGAATAGATGAGTGTTATAATGGATAGGTTGATGAATGGATGGGTGTAATTGTAGATGGGTGGATGAATAGATAGGTGTAATAATAGATGGGTGGATGAATAGATAGGTGTAATAAATGATGGGTGGATGATTAGATGAGTGTTATAATGGATGGGCTGATGAATAGATGGGTGTTATAATCGATGGGTCGATGGATTGATGGGTGTATAATGGATTGGTGGATTAATAGTTGGGTGTAATAATAGATGGGTCGATGAATAGATGGGTGTATAATGGATGGGTCGAAGAATAGATGGGTGTAATAATAGTTGGGTTGATGAATAGATGAGTGTAATAATGGATGGGTGAATGAAAAGACGATTGTAAAAATTAATGAATTGATACATAGATGGGTCGATGAATAGATGAGTATGGTAATGGATAGGTGGATAAACGATGGGTGTAATAAGGGATGGGCGGATGAATAGATAGGTGTAATAATATATGGGTGAATGAATAGATGGGTGTAATAATAGATGGGTCGATGAATAGATGAGAATAATAGTATACGGGTTGATGAATAAATGAGTGTAATAATGGATCGGTGGATAAATGGTTGGGCCTAAAATTGGGTTGGTAAATGGATTAATGGATGAATGAAATTATGAATGGATAGGTGGATGAAATCATTGGAAGGCTCCATGTTGCCATCTAGGTCTTTTCATTGGACTTTTATCATTGTTTAAACCCTGCGACGAGCATGATTTTTTTAAATTTACATTAACGTTCTGTTATAAAGGCAAGGACGATCGCTGAAATTCTCCAAGAGCAAACTCTACCATGCGTGGTTGAGTTTCCGAAAAAGACCATCATAACAGTTGGAAACCGGAGAATAAATACTAACAACATTCCTGAAATTGACATCACATGCACATTTGATGAGATTTACCTACTTGGAAACTATATAGGTTCGGGAAATGTTTCACAATTATATCTATTTTGTTACATGCTTACAACTGTTGTAGTCACGGTCATAGAAGTCACCTTAGAATTAGATAACACCAATGGTTAATATATAGCAAAGTATACTCATGGACACGTTAAACCTAAAATGGAGCGTACACGGTTAGGGTCGGAATTTATAAGAGACATATTTTGTAAGGAGATGATGTACTTGTTTTTAGACAAAGACGCGTATTTAATTAATGAACAGAGTTCAATATGAAGTTATCTGGTGAATGATAGCTATGTTAAACAATGCAGTTAATCATCAGTACTTTACAGATACGTAATGGTATGCAAAACGAATATAATAATTTGATAAATAATGGGAAACAACAGTAAAGGTATAATTTCTTAATTATTTGTCCCACTCAACAGATTCAGACATCCTAGAGACCGAAGTCATCCGTGTGCCACTATATCTCACACAGCTTCGCCTTGCCGTTGTGACGGGACACAAGAATAAATCTAAAGACAAATGGCATGCCTTTAACAAGTACCTTGACAATCGTTGCGGTCCTATTTTCTATGATACTTGTTACGGGAATCCAGGTATTTTATATGACAAGTATTATTGTCAATGCACTTTTCAATAAACCATAGTTTGCATACATTATATTTTGTTCTTCAAACTTTCAAATTATCAGTCTCTCTAACAAGTTTATCCTCACAATTCCTGTTTAAGACATGTATGAAAGGAATCAAAATAGTATTTGAATACGATAACTATATCATGAAATTAAAATAACACAAGGAAAATTATATATTACAGACAAACAAATTTAGAAATTTTGTTTGTAGAAATGGCCACTATAAAGAACAACTCTCAGCGAAAGATGGGGCGGAGCATTCTTACGTTGAACCATGTTCGTACATCAATTTCTGGTCACTTGTCCACAAACCGTACGCAAACGTAAGTTCTACAAAAACAGAAGATGAAATTATTTGCGTGGGTGAATCATTTGATGGTATGGATGCTTATGAACCAATGGAGATTATAACAAAGGCAAACACAAGTCATTTCAAAACACGAAATTCACAGGAGATTAACCTGCACAAACCATTTATGCCGCTACCTGCTGAAAAGTCCGATATCGATATTTATGAGAACAGCGAGACTCTATCAGATCAAGTTAAAGAAAACAAACATGGCGATGTAGAGCCGAACAGAGACGGTAGTTGCCACCTTGAGGAGAACATACTATTTGCAAAATCACGACTGAAACCAGTGAAAGCGAAGCCAGAGAGCAGCGCCACAGCACAGGAAACACACAATATGCCTATAGGAGCTGAGCTTAAAGAGAAAACTCCAGCAGCTAGGCTGAAGAATCCACCAGCACATGGAAGTAAACCAAAACTTCCCATCAAGCCTACAGGGTGGCTGAAAAGTTCAGATCCTCCAGAAATCCTCGGAAAAACAAGTATAAAATTGGCACATAACGTTCAGCAAGCGAAAATTGTCAGTCAAGATAACACCCCGGTTCCGAGTAGTGTACGTCCTTCAGCAATGGTAGCTCCGGTCACTGTTGACAAAGAAGCAAGCGATCACAAGTTTCTGAAACCGGAATCTCAGTACATTGTAGCAAGAGTTCCCGAAACTGATACCCAAATCGACCTGCCGGTCGTTGAAAAACCAGAAGATGTATGTAATTTAACAGTGCGTGAAGTAACTGGCTACTTAGAAAGAATGAATCATAGTAGTTATGCAAAACAATTCTTAGATAATGATGTAGATGGAGTCCTGCTTACGGGGTTGACAAAGAATGACCTGATGACTGACTTTGGAATGAAGGGAGTTGAGGCTCAGAAGATAATCAACTTTTGCAAAGAAGCGCACTTGCCAAAAAAATAAATGACTGTTTAACACCGTGCTGTTTGGATATTTATTTATATATAACCTTTCAAATATACTGTTAATACTGCAAATTCTTGTCCATGTGAAGGTTCAAGTAGATGATATGTACTTTAAATATTAATATTTAGGCCTTATTTGTTTGAGCTGAATTTTGTCTAATGTCTTTATAGTGTTTGCTGATTGATCAAATTAGGGTAAGGTGAAGGGGGAACCAAGCCTTTACACAGCAAGATCAGAACACGAATATAGCCAAATTGACGATTTTTTTTTTTATTTTACACGAGAAAGAAAAAATATCGTCAATTTCTTTTGGATATGATATACGACCATTGTGGTCTCGAGACTTATAAGGCGATTCTGACAATGACTTGTTCTGACCAATGTGCTCACTTGTTTTGCTATCAGGACAGAAAATGATAACGGCTGTTTAGTTAATTATCCAATTACGATCGCTGTACTTAAAATGTTGCGCAAAACTTAAATGCACTTGTTTGTTGTTGTTGTTGTTGTTGTTTGTAAAATTATGTAAAGCTGTTTGCTATAGTCTGGTTTAACATCTTATTTCTGTTTGAAACTCTCGCAGAGCTTAGAATGATATTTGTGTCGTCAGTGTGTAAATTGTATGATAATATACTGATAGTTTCCTATTCTCGGTTTGTTAAACTTGCTGAATGATATGATATGTATTCATCAATGTGTATTTACTGCCTATACTGTTGTATATAATTGTATATAAGTTCAGCTCTTCAATTTTGGAGGAATAAAATAATCTATTTATCTATGTACATTTTAAACATATTTATATCACTGCATACTATGAACATTTGAGATACTGGCAATGCAGATGTTGTTGATTTATATATTGTAATTAATTACGTATTTATGTTCAATTTAAATATGTTGCTTAACCTGCATAGTTTATAAATATAAGTTTTGCTATAAATTGCATATCTCTATACATTTTCTTTCGTAATGAATATGCCGTTCTATGTTGCAGAGTTAATAGTATGAACCATTGATAACAATTATTTCAGGCTAACATATCTGTATATATGTAAGTACATCATGTATCGTTGTTTATATTTCAGTGTTTACATTTAGCTGAATTGTATCTTCTGTATGTAGTTTCTATGGCATCGTTTAATATGGCTAAGAAAAAAATAATAACATGAATTTTACAAATGGAGGACCTGTCTTTAACGTGTTGGGTGTTTTAATGGATATACAGGCAAGATATAACTGCAATGTGTAAAAATAAGTTGCCATGCACGCGGAAGTATCCAAATAACCTCATCGTCACCATTTCACTGAAAATGACACTTTGTGATGATGTGCCCTATTTGGTTAACCGTGCTTTACCCTTTACTATGATCTTTTACTAGAGTATCAGCATATCACTGTTGTATCAGTTTCAGTGAATTGGCAGCATCAGCAAATAAAAATGATCGTTTGAAGTCATATGAAATTACTTGTATATTAAACACAATACATCTCGTAAGAAACTGTTGATAGGAAATATAATTCATTTCCGCCTGATGCCGCATTTTACACTGCGTTGTTTCCCCTGGAGATTCTATAATATGACATCGCGCTTCGAACAATCAAGGAACGGATAATATTTCCAACGATTCAAGATGAAATCCTTTTGAAACGATATGTGCGACTAAGGACTATCAGTTTACGTATGTTCATATTGCCCGGGTGTTAATATTTTATGTTTTGTTGTGATTATATGATACTTAGTATGTGCAACTTGTATAATGTTTTATTTCTAAACTAATAAACTGGGAAATAGTTTGGATGTTTGATCAAATACACCCCTACGAAAACAAATAATAACAAGATAGAATCCGTAGGGACACGCCCAGTAGACAATAAATAAAATAAACCCTGTTTAGAGGCACTAGGGAAGGATCCAAACGACAATGAACTAGAGACATAAAAACATCACATACACAAAATACAAACAGACCACACACATTTTGAAATAGCTTTATCAACAAGTGATGAGATTGTGTTGAAACACATGATTTCTTAAGAATATTAAAGACGACTTGAGTGTGTCTCTGATAATAAATATATCGTATAGACAGTGGCAATCGAAATCACTTGCTTTAGTTAACTGCTAGATAGTGTTACTCCCCTCCATGTAAACACCAGTTTTCACTGACCGTTCCAGGTTTGTCATCCAAACATTATGGCTATAAATGACGTGTATTGTTTGTCTAGTGATGGTTTGCGTCCCCGCTGAGTATCCATGTTAGGCCCTTACGGGACTTTATGATTTTGGACCAAAATTTACATGTCCCGGTTATGCATATGAAGCACTTATTTTATCATCATTTTACACTATGATAACGAAATTGCAGAAAAATGCAATTAAAGAACGAACAAATATTGGGAAGATATGCCGGTAAAGTCTAGAGAAGAAATGGAACACAAACGCCTAACCACAAGGCCACAAGAAAAGAAGTGATGGATATTTTGACTTTTAAAATACTTTGACTACATCACAAGATAATTTAAATCAAACAATGCCGCAACATCGAATCGCCAGGAGCCGTAATTTACACTATTGAAAATTGTGGTATTCAAATCTGACATTTGAGCAAATATAAACATTTGCTGAAGGATTGCTGCAAAAAGTATCATCCGACCGGTTACACATTTTATTGCTACGGTAAAAATAGTCCCAAAATAAAATAAAATCACCTTTAAACGTAAATTTGAAACGCTATTGACAACAATACATTTAACAAATAATAAAATTGAATGTTTTCAATATGTTGATAAAAGAAACCTATATCTGAACATGGACTGCTAACACAACACAACACAAACGCTTTTTTATATTTATACGCGATAATTCGCAATTCGAGCGTATCCAAAGTTTCAAAGTTTATTGTACACTCTGCACATATAATACATGTGATACGAGGTTTACAACAAATAAACATACACAAATTAAATCGGTCAAGCTGTGTAGGTACTAAGAATAAGAAGATGAACGCTATTTTCTATCTTCTGGAGTAAACTAAGACAAGTATAATAAATATATTTATATTAATTTGTAACAATTATAGTAAAAATTGAGGTAAGCGCTAGTTAGCCTGGTGTATTAATAAAATAATCCAGTATAATCTTAAAAAACTTCGCTAAATCTATCAATTTCTTTTCATCTGTTTCATTCATCAATGTTTTTATACATAGTTGTGTTACAGTTATCACCTTTAATATGCGGTAGCAGTCGTTTTCTTGCATCAACAAAGTGAGTACATTTAAAAAGATAATGAAATTCGTCACCGACATCGTTTGATTGACAAAGATGACATTTCCTATTATTATGTTCAATATTAAACCATCGCCCCTTTTAAATAGGGAGGTGATGATTACACATTCGAAATCTTATCAAATATTGCAAATAGAACTCAGGAACATTGTCAAAATAGCATTCATAATCAAACGTATCCTTAAACATTCTATAATTCAAACATTTGGAGAAGGAATTAACATCAGATGTCCAACTTTGTAAATATTGATCAGAAAGTGTTTGATTGATTCTAGTTAATAGCAGTTGTTTTGTACCATTAAAATATTGATTATTCTATACATAACTAATTCCACATTCGTCAAAAATAAGTTTACATGATGCATCCACTTGAAATGTGTATCATTGTCATTTAAATGGGTATATACTATTTTATAAAGCTTTGTAGACAGTTTGCCTTCTGTCGATGTAACTAATTTATGCCAGAATCCAACCATACGTTTCCTAATTAAAATCGACAATGGAGAGCTACCAAGATCACCATATAACATAACATGAGGCGTGCTCTTTTTAACTCCGAGAATATGTTTTAGGAAATCAGTGTGTACTTTTTCAATAAGGGACAGGTCACCATAGCCCCAGATCTCACAACCATATGTCAAAATTGGTACAATGGTGTGGTCAAATAATTTAAATTGGCAGTCAATATACAATCATTAATTTTAATATCTCTATTCCGTTTCATTTTATCGCCAAATACCATAATTTTTGTCTTATCAAAATTAATATTTAGGTTCCACTGACAGCAATAAGAATAAAATGTATTGAGTACAGATTTGAGGTCATCCTCAGAGGTGGCAAACACCACTGTGTCATCGGCATATAATAAAAGAAGCAGTCTAATAAACATATCTAAGTTCACATCGTTTACCACTAAACTTTTGTCATTTCTTGTTACCATATAGTGTTCTAAATCATTAAGATAAAGCGAGAACAGTAACGGAGATAAATTTTCACCTTGGCGAAGTCCTCTGTTACATGCAAAAAAGTTCTAATATTTACCGTCTAACGATACACATGACTTAATGGAACTATACTTATTTTTTATTACATTTAAGAAGTTTCCGGATATATTGTATTTTACCAATTTTGACCATAAACCTATTCTCCACACCGAGTCAAAAGCTTTTTGGAAATCAACAAAAGCGCAGAATAATTTCTTCTTTTTGAATTTAAGGTACTCCGCCAACATATGCAGAACAAATATATTATCAATGGTAGAATAGTGTTTCCGGAAACCCACTTGGTTAACATTCAGTAAATCATAATTTTCTACAA
Organism: Mya arenaria; assembly: GCF_026914265.1. Lineage (NCBI taxonomy): Eukaryota > Metazoa > Mollusca > Bivalvia > Myida > Myidae > Mya > Mya arenaria. The sequence goes on along the minus strand of NC_069131.1, from coordinate 67,624,409 downwards.
ACTGAGTCAGTCTATTATTTAAAATACAAGTGAACAATTTACCCATGCAACTTAACAATGTAATAGGGCGATAATTTTCAGGTAATTGAATATCCCCTTTATTTTTATATATTGGTACTATACAGCCTACAGTCCATGAGTCTGGAAGATAACCAGTTATCAACACAATATTGAATAATTAATGATATAATTCCAGTACCATGTCTATACTGTTTTTAATATATTCATTTATGAGTAGGTCAAACCCGGACGCCTTGCCGTTCTTTAGAGAACGTACAGCTTTTAGTATTTCCTCTTAAGTAATTTCGTCATTAAGACTATTTGGTATATCAATATTTGGAAAATCTGAAATTGGTTCATCATTCTGATTAATATTATCAGAATTGAGCTCTTTATAAAAATCGTAAAATACAGACATATCAACCTCAGGGCTATTTTGTTTCTTATTTAGGCTGTTGACATAATTCCAATAGTCCTTTGGTTTTGTCGATCTCAAATTACGTATTTTTTGACGGGTTTTTCTCTTGAAATTTACAAAATTAGTATGTAATACGTTTTTATAACTTTTACTTGCTTTGCTTAATTCAGTCTTATTGAGCTGGTTTTTTACAAAGTGGTATTTACATTTACATGTATGATAATATTTTCTTGCCTCTTTACATTGGTCATTATACCAAGGTTTATGATTTGGTTTACATTTTTGCTTTGTAGTTGACTTATATGTACCAAGGGTACATTTAACTGAATCTAATAAGATACGTTCTACCTCAGCAGATATATCATTAACAAACTGTTTATCAACACTATCACAGTTATCTATTTTCGAAATAACGTTGTTGATGTGTGCAACATTAATATTTAGCTTAAAGGTGTCAGCTTTGTCATCGTTCCACCTTTTAACCCTTTCTTTATCGAGCTTAGGTTTAACAGAGTTAATGTCTAATGGTGCCTTCAGGGGGAAAAAGAACAGGACAATGCACATCAGAAAACAGTGAGCTAAAATCATTAATTGTAAACTGTTAAATAATCTAAGGCTATGGGCCGATGATATTGTGTAATCAATTACAGAGGTTTGTTGGCAAGTATAATTCCAAACATCTTTATCATTAAAAGCACGACCATTTAATATAACGGAATCGTTGCCTTTGCAAAAATCAACTATATCTTTGCCAACCTTATTTACTGTTTTATTCATCGATGATCGCTTCAGTGAGAAGTTCAAGCGTCTTAGCTCATTAATTAAATCGATATCAAATAATGTATTGGGGTTAACATCAATAACATCAAAAATGCTATCATCAACATAAGTAACATCATCTAAAGTACCAGTTCTTGCGTTTAAATCACCCATTGTAATGCCATATTTATTATAACAACTAAATTGTTCGTATTCAGCTAAAAAAAGATTGTAAAGGTTTTGCGTAAAACATTTCGAACTTTCTGGGGGAACATAGACCGCACCAAAGAAAACATCTTCGTCAGTATTGAAAAGATGTGTACATAACTTGAACCACTGAACATATTCACAATCAGAATCAATGTTTAAACAGTACTTTGATATATTCGATCTAACAAAAATTGCAATACCACCTGATTTTTTCGCATATTTTTGCTTTCGGTTTTTGTAAATACATTCAAAATTATCCAAACTAATAACATCTAAATCATCAAGATGTGTTTCAAATCATCTTTCAGACTAGTATTTAACTGTTTAGTGTTATTCATGACTGCCCGTAGTTCATCATTTTCGCGACGAATATCACTATAAGATTTTTAAATGCAGTTTATTTTCACAATTTCATATTTTCGTTGCGACTCCACTTCATCATATTTATCACTTACAAACTGTATAGAATGTTCTAGATTTTTCATGCCAGACTCAGATTTTAAAAGCCGTCGTTCAAAGTCATCTACTTTTGTATCTAAAGATTTTAATGTTATCTCTATTTCATCCAACTTGTCTAATTTCTCTAACTTGCTAAGCACCTTTTCAAGAATGGAAAGTTTAGACATCATAGAGTCATATTGCGGGCTCGTAAGTGTGATCCATTCACCTTCCGGCTTCTTGGAGGCGGTCGTAACGAGTCCCGAATCAAGGTCGAGGTACGAAAGCTCGCCGTCAATGGAGGAGTCAGAGCTGAGAGCCGACCGGATCCTCTTCACCGCCGTCGTCCGTCCCTTGTTGTTTGATGAGGTTGCCATGTTACCATACAAAGTTATAAGAATGACAGTACAGTATGTGAACAATAATTCGACATATGATACGTGTACAGTATAATTAGGCATTTATGCTACATACAAAAAGCGTGTCTATTTGGCTCTTTATGCTAACCAGGTAAGAAAACATATATTAACCGATAACAATCCTAGAAAGACAACATTACGGCTAGTCTAGTTTCAAAAAGAAGTTGCTTGTAATAAAATGTTTGAGATTCGTAACTATAACGGGTTAATTTTGTACTCGGTATTTTAGGGATTATCTACTGTAACAGGTGTTAACTTAGATCTGTGCAGACGATCGCTAATATGGCATAGTTATTCACCCGTAAAAATGGCGAACAAATTTCTCGAGCATATTGATAAGTATTATGTATATTGGAAAAATAAAAACTTCTTTTAATGTATCTGTAGTAAATCAAACTTACTTAATTTCTATCCAGAAAATCCAGCAAAAACTTTATGAATCCAAGAGTTCAATTTTAAATTTAGAAAAATATCCTAAACACCGTTAAAAAGCCTAAAATTGAACAGAGTCATGAATTCAAATATAATCCTTCTATAGAGGCACATGGTAAGGGGCTTTACGACACTGAAAAAGAGACACAAACACACAAGTACCACGAACAGACCACACACGAACACAAAACATAACTTTATCATTAAATGATGAGATAACCGCCTTGGAAAGGTCAGTTAAACGGCAAGGTGTTTGGGGAAGAAACATGAGAAGCACGCAGAGTCGTTCTATTACTATCACATACATTTACTGTATAAGCACTTGAACGAACTAGGACCGGTTTTCAAAAACTAAATAAGTGTCATGTTTTTACTATGAAATGATAAACGGCTACGTACTTCTTTGGAATCGAACTTATACACGCAAATCTACGCTTTTAAATTGTTCATTTTCACGGGGATTCTACTTCAGTATTTCTTAACTTGTCAACAATTCTCTGCAGGTCGCTCCGCACAAATCGTGCTCTTAATACACATAAACCACTTGTTCACACACCAACAGGACAGTCAATTAGAAATTTAGGGGAAACGCTATTTAACCGAAATCCACATGAAGCTAGTACTCAATAGAGATAGGCTTATCAGTTTTCAAGTACTCACTTTGTATAAAGCCTATAATCACATCGAAAGTTGAAGATTAAATGAACGGATCAAACTATTTATGTAAGGATAAGAGATAAGTTTAATTCAAATATTTTGGCGTGTTTCTTGTTAAATTAAAAGTCAACGTTTGACAACTCTCTGGAATATAGAATCGCACAGCAGTTAATCGTTACGTCGCTTCTCATCTAAGTGATGGGTGCTATATCTCTTATTGTTGCAGCCTCGTTAGTGGCGTGGTCAGCTGGTAAGACAATTATTAAATTATTTACTAATAATTAAAGTAACACTCTTATTCAAAATCATTAAAAACAGGGGTATGACATACAGATTTTGAGTGATAAACGTTAATTACTTACTAAAGAATGCATTTTTGAAAAATATTAATTACTGATAACACAATTGTAATGGTGTATTTAATACCCGAACACGCAGAAATATTAAATGATTGGTGAATGCTAATAGATTTACTTCATAAGGACCATTGGTTTTGACTTTTCTTTATGTAAATACTTATAATATAATTCAATTTTCAATGATAACAAAAAGAACAGTGCCTTTACAATTAACGAATACCATGATTAACAGAACCACATGGTTTATAGTTATTCAGAAATGTTAGAGTTTCCTGTTTGGAACGGTCGGCGAAACAACATATTCACAAATATGAGCGTTTGCTGATAATTGCCAGTTAAATGAAACATTTCATATAAATGGATAAAATCTTTGGAGAATTATACTGAGCTCGTAATGCACCTTAGATAGATTTGCGAACTAGGCAAGGGCGATTGCGACATACAAGATCCACAATAGTTAAATGGTAAGTATAATGTTAATTCATCTTTACATTGCAGAGGGGGCTATATGCGGATGGGATTCGAAATGGTATAATACTGGATCGCCATCGGCAGCCAACAATTTGTGAGTCACTTTAATGAACGTAACCTTTATAAACGGGTTATATTTTCATTTTTACTTCAATTCCTTAAATGAACTGCCTTTCGGCAATTGCGGTTATCATCCGACGAATGCAACATCTTTGGATATGTTCGGATCGCAATTCATCCCATAACAATATACATGAAAATTGTTCATCTTGTTATTGTTTGTATTGTCTCAGCAGGTCCCGTAAAATATAAATCAACATTTTAGGAAGTGTTCATTTATGACATATTAAATGTATTGTTGTCATAAGTGTTTCAGTTTTACGTGTACAAGTGATTTCAATTGGTTGATTTTTTCCCTGCGTTATTGTGACGTCATTTGATCATGTGTTTCCGGTTACTGTAACTAGTGGTGTAAATATAAGTAATTAATTGTTGGCTTGATGTCATTGTCGGGTACTCCACACACTTTGGCCAGCCCAGGTGCATTCACACCCCGATAATGACATAATACCCGCAAATCATTCCTTAATTGAACTACCATTAAAACAGCGTAAACATACGAGTAAAGAAAGAGAACAAAACACGATAACGTACCTGCACGTTAATGTGAATTTTCTGGAAAAAAACTGGTTATGGTTCCAGATATATTGCCTGAAGTATTACTGAAGCTATGCATAAATTGATAAATGCATTACTAAAGGGGCTTTACAATATATAAAATAAGTCTCCTGTTACGTTCAGATACATAAAGCGACGTTATTTTGAAATTAACTTGGATTTACATGATATAAAACCCCAGTTAATTTATATTAAACAAGTACACAAAGACTGCAAAAGATGCATGTGTCGTGAACGACGTGATATTTCAGTAAGTAAGATATAATGCAATGTACATAAAGATATAATTCTTATGAGCAACAAATACTCATGTATTGTCTATCCAAATCCTGCTCGGAAAATTTGAGATACTTTGTACCAAATAATGCCCGCTTTATAGTGTTTTCGTACCACTTAAACCGTATGGTACCGAGCATCTACGTTCTCAGTTTCACTGCGTCAGTTAATTAGCAGTAATATTGATCAAAACACTACCAACGAGCGTCCGAGCACCGGCTTTATTACAATTCGAACACTTTATTTAATTTATCTAAAATGACATCACAAGTGGTAATCTATTAAAGTGAAATTCTTATTCAAAATCATTATATACACATGTACACTAAACCTTTATCTACTTACTAAATAATGCATATATGGAAATTATTAATTACTTATAACAAGATTGTAACCGTGTATTTCATAGCTGAAAACGTTAAAATATTAAATGATTGGTGAGTGCTAAAAGATTTACTCTGATCTACTTTCGAATCATAAGGTAGAAATACCGTGTTTTCGGCACCTTTCTTTGAAATTAAACTCGGTATCCTTCTTCAGATCGATTGTTTGCGACATTTAATAATTTGTTTTGAAATACAAGTGTATTAATTGTAATAAGTCTTATTCGGGAGTAAGAGTGCATCTTTAACCATTTCCTGCAGTACCGATACAGAGATACTGCCATTCAATGCGGCAGGACTGGAAAGTGTTTGCGATTCATCTGTTGGCGGAGCGTTGAAGATACGCTGTAAACACGCTACAGACGACCCCTTTCAAGATGTGCATATCGACTCAAAGGGGCAGTTTACTGCGAGATGTACGGTGATAACTGGACTCAAGTGCTGGCCGTTCAGGGATGACGGAAACAGTTCCTGTCCGGATTACTCTATCCAGCTTGGGTGCGATTGCAAAACGACAAAACCACCTGGTAAATGTTTCTTTCTTTTCTTAAGCAATTCAATTTGCGATTATGTTGAAATTTCTTAATCAGTATATCATCTTAAAATTTAATTTTAATTGTTGTTATTTGTGAGGCAAGCGGCCTATCCATCATGCATATAGATGCATTTGAAAGAGATGGATGCATACAACATTTTGTAGTAATTATTAAGAAACCATTAAAAATGAAATAATTTCATTAACAATTTGCCATAACCATACGTTTATGACTAAAATCCATCAATTATGAAACGAATGTAAAGTACCGCTTAGTTATTTTACTACACACCCGAACATCCATTTATAAAGACCATGTTTTTTCAGTTACGACATCGTTTCTCTCCGGTACAAAGTCAGCGTCTGCATATCCGAAAATCGAGGGGGTTACTGAAGGATTAGCACCATTTTCGACCTCATCGTTATCCTCAAATCTTTCCGGGCATACACATGACCAGAAGAATCATAATGATAATGGATCGAATGGATTGCAAGGAAACTTCTGGCAAAATGTCTGGAAATGGTCTTTATTGATTATACTGAGTATAGTGTATTGATATTGCATTCAAAATGTTGCAAAGTAAAATCAATGTTAAATAATGTGCATATGTATGCTTAAATGAACTTCATTTACGAAAGTTTAATGAGAAACTGACATTAAAATGTTAAAAGAGAAAACATAATTTTCTCAATTGCAAATCTTACAGAATAAGATCGTTAAATCTCTATGTTGAACACAAAATGTTGGGCTTTAAATTGTATAGATACAGTCAGCACTTTCAATACAGGTAACGTTACGTAAAAAGTACAAGGGTTTATATGTTGTGTACATTTCATTTACTTCCCTTCTATAGATGTTATGCGCGCGCACAAACACATTAAAAACAAAATACTGATTCGCGGGAAATCAATGTATTATTTAAGCCCTGACAAGTGTGAAATAATTTCTCTTCAATTAAAATGTTTCGAACGATAACAGAAAATAAATACTTAATTAAACAAAAGGAACAAACAGGACCAAAACATTTATCGATGACCCTATCAGGCACAAGGTTAATAGCCTGACATAAACTTAACGAGTTACACACACCGTGACCTGTTCGAAAGAGCCGGCCCGCGGGCTCGCTGCGTGGCCGGTAACTCGGCAAGCCTCGTTACCGGCTTACGCGCGTGCCCACGGGTCGGATTTTTCTATCCGTTACGGACACACATGATAGATACTTATAGTCCTCCAAGTCTCTGCATTCCACATACCTCTCTCCTAAGTCCCGAGTAATGCATAAAGAGTGTATACCACCAACAAAGGAGCATTAATGGCATTCTGCTGATTTTTGAAAGTCAAGTTTATCATATAATGCCAGTGTCATAATCTCCATATTCGATTACATTTATGTCCACACCAAATGATCTTTGTAAAGCAAAATTATGTGATCTGGAGCAGATTCAACCCTCAATTAATACATTATGGAAACACGTCATATCGTTTCAATTAACATACGATACAAAATGAAATTCAATTATATTCGTTTGTTTTTTTGTTCTATTATAATTAAGATATGCCATTCCACTTTCAGATAACCAGAATATTCTAAATTATAGCAGCATGTAAAACAAATTCTTAACCACAGTTTCGCGGAATACGGGCATGCTTTTTAATGATAAAACCCCTCTAATACATAATAATGTCTATACTACCAGTACATGTAATACAATCGTGTGTATAATATAAATAAAACCAAAGGCAATTCAGATCACACGATTATCTTCTTTTCAGTAGAAGAAGGGGTATAACTCGATAATTATTAAAATCAAATCGTAGTCTCTCTGATAATATTTAGTATTTATTTTCATTCAAATACGTTTAACAATTTTTGAGAAATGGGTTAGTTTAAATTTTTTGCAATACAACGCCGCCTTCAACACCGAAGCCGTCGACAACACGAAGGCAATGACAATGAATTTATTTTTTTATTCTATGATAAAATACATTTTGACCGCATGGCCCTTTTTTGTAGATCATCAAATATGTATTGAGCTAATATGTTTGCATACGGCAAATACGTATCTATTTATAGAAAAACGTTTAAATAGGATAAACCAAAAATACAGTTCGAATAATATTGGTTCGAATGTCTTAACCCAGAAACAATTGAAACGACAAAGACTCGCCCGGTAGACAGATCCCCTTGAATGGCACTAGGATCATGGTCAAAGCGACACCATATAAGAGACACAACTACCATTAAACAACAATCAAAATACAAACGAACCCCGATGGCTCGAACTCGCTTGGCTCGATGTCCTCTTTGCCTCAAACGGGATGAAAAGGATTTCCCTCTACTGAAGGGAGGGAAGCATTTTTTTCCGAGGCTCGAGGTATTTACGCCGGTCCCTGGGAGTTCGAGCCAACGGGGTTCGACTGTACCATCATTGGTTCTGTTGGTTACCAGGTAAATATTTTTTAACAAGAACATGATCAATTCATGATTTTACAGACCAATTATACTTGAAGAATCTGCTTTTTATAAATAGAAGTGTTTTTTTGTATCATTTACTTAATATGTTGTCACTGGTAATTCCACGTAAAAAGGGTTCTTTTTCTTGATTTGCACTTAGTACAAACCTACATTTAGCTATACAAAATGAATGTTTTTTTTTTCATAGATTAGTATAAATACGGTGTGTGGCTAAACCATACCCTTGCAGACAAATCATACACGGGAATCGTGGGCCAGGTGCTTAAACTAACAATGTAAATCCACCAGACCACTGTCACGTATTACAGTTTAATCATATTTGATATTACATTTGGTATTATTGTCGACAAAGACGCTTAGTAAAAACAACTACAAGATTGTACGCCTTGTGTGAAATAGATATCATTTCTAACTAATTCCATATTTTGAACTCCTGCGTCTGGTTTAGATAATATTTATCTTAATTTTCAAGCTATATCAAGTTTACGCATAATCAAAGGGTTAATAGAGGAAATGATATGTGAGAAGTAGACAAGCGATATAAGCACAAAACAAAATAATTCAGAAAGAGGCTTTGTAGCTTAGTCTCGCTTGTCTTTTGAAACTTCTGTGTTTTGTCAACACTAAAGTACTTCATATAATATTGTAAAACATAAGATATGTTAATACACATGAGTGAACTCGAGTATCAATAACACTTTCCTTATTTAGATATCTGTTGGTGATAAACCCTGTGACAGTAAATTGTTTACAAGATGAATCGGCCATTAATGAGGGATTTTAACTGCTTCACTTGATAAGGGGTGAGATCAAAAGTTATCAAATACATCTCATTCAAATTTATTCAGGAGAGTTCACGTACATGATGTACAACGTTTACAATCTGAATGTCCTACTTATAAGTCAACTGCACGAAGTTTCATGCAAATCATATACAGTTTTTTTTAAATACATTCGAACCCAGTTGGGTCGAACTCGTTTGGCTCGAATTACTTGTTGGCTCGAACTGGGTGTAAGGGACCGATTTCTTTATTCTATAGGTAAGAATTTCCGCTTGGCTCGAATTTTTAGAGACTCGATGTGTTTTCGCCGGTTCCTAGGATTTCGAGCCAACGGAGTTCGACTGCACTTAAATGAACGTGGACACACTGTATTTAATTAATTTGACACATGAGATAAAACGTCAATGTTTTTTTTACAATTTATGTTTATTATAAGGCGAGTTTAGCTAGGAAACCAATTTTATTTCTACAATTCCTTTAGTTGCTTTCAATTCTCTCTGTAATGTAAAGAACCAAAAGTATAGCATAACAATGTCATTAAGAAATAAACATGTATTTCAGCAACAGTAAACATAATAGAATACGTATCTCTTCATATATAAACACATACTTATGTTGCGTTATTTCTTATTAATACATCGATATTATCGTATGAACTACTAAGAATTAGGAGTATCAACCCTAAGTTTAAATTCATTGCACAATTGCAATTTCAAAAGGATTGATCAATTCCTTACACAGAAACATAGTAATGCATGCAGGATATATACGCATAATTATATACATTAAACAGTATTGTCACTGCTACATTCGTTAATAACTGAAAAATGACTGCCAAAAATCAGTAGCTTGCATAAAGGGGAACCACAAGATGCACATGGTTCACCAGTCTCAAGTTGTTGAATGTCGTAACCATTATAAATATATTTATAACATAATTTACGGCGCAGGAGTGATATAACCCCAATATTTCTTTATATATAACTAGTGTAATAACTATGCAAATTAGGAATGCGCGCTGTTTCAAAAGAAATCATGTCGGTGTCAACAAACTCAGCTCAACTATGAAACGAATAGTGAAGAAGGCTGGGCTTAATCCAAACAAACACTTCCCTGATCACAGCGCCATGAAATACCTCGTCGAGAAAATGAATGACAACAACGTTCATGCGAACCAGATTATGCTAACATCGGTACTCAAGAACATTGCATCTATGAACAACTATAGCCATATAAATCCAAATTAACACAAGGAAATGTCCAGCATCCTGTAACTCCAGTGAAAATACCCAGTCTACTTCCTTGCAAAATGCCCATTCTAGGCAGCTCGCCAGCAATGCTTAGTTCACACACTGTCGCAATCGCTGATTCTACATCAAATACCACTTTTTCTGGTGATTTTTGCAACATTTATGGTGCACCAATTCACGTAGGTAATGTCCTTGTGCACATCCCTTAAAATGACAAAATCGATGCTGTAATCGACTAGCTACATTAATGAAAGCGACTCAGACTTGTATGTTTTTTTAAACTCCAACCGCCAAATGGCATGTACAAACTCGCGTTTTCCAAAGCAATGTATTTATACGATTATGGTTTTCGAAAAGTTGTTTCGAAAACTCGATTTATCTCAAATGTTTGACAATTTACCCATTTAACTTGAGCGTTAACATTTATCTGAATTAGTTTAAGGAGACGATTGCTAATTTTGTTTTTATTGTTTTCGAGATCAAAAGTGTTAAATATCAAATAACCTGGACATATGTATTAGATATATTCAATCTTTAAGCTGCACTCTCACAGATTGAACGTTTTGACAGCTTTTTTTATTTTTTGTCTTGAAACAAGCAAATTTGTGCGAAAATCCATGGAAACCAGTTGTATAAGACTGCTGACAAAATATAAGATCGCAGATTTTTATAATTAAGTTCAAAAATTGATGTTTTATGTATATTTCTTAAACCGTTAGTAACGGTTTAAGCCATAAAACATTAATTTTCGAACGGAAATATGAAAATCTGCATCTGGTCTTTTGTCAGCAAACTTATATTATTGGTTTGCAGATTTTTACGCAAAAAAAATGCTCTTCAAGACAAAAAAATAAAAAAAAAGTTGTTAAAATGGCATATCTGTGAGAGTTCATTAGACGTGTTTAATTGTAAACGTAGCAACTTCTGATTGCTGGGACTTGCTTTATCTTTCTGTTTAACATTTCATTATGACCACCCCTTATCATTCTAATGCCTAAGCATTTCTCAGAAATTACAACGGATACGTTTGAATGAAGGGCTTTTCTTTCTGTTTTACTTTTATGCGAATTTAAATTACTAGGGTATTTATATTTCCAAGTATTTTAATATCAAGAATACTCAAACTTGTGCAATGAAAACATAATTCTCGATCAAGATGCTATTTTACAATGTGTGCCAGAATCCCTTTAAATTAAATCGAAGCCAGCAATTCACAATAAATGTGTGCCGCAATGAACATCTCAGTTTTTGATACCACCCCACTGACGTTACCACAATGGTTGTGGGGATACGTCATACGGTTTAGACTGATTAAATCTACTCGCCGGTAATGCGGCAATACTCTTTGATGTGCTAGGTGAACATGCTATCAATGAGTTGATACAAAACAATTATATTGCAAATCCAAATTTGATTTTGATTTCAAAACTTTATTACTGGAGAAACGTTACCACCAGCACGCCAGTTATAACAAGATGAAAATACGACCTGTGTCTTCTAATCAAAACCTTGCTGATCCGAAACACAACATACTTGGAAGTGAGGTTGATTGGGATACCAGCGTGAGTGATGAGCTATTTATCAGATAACAATATCGAAATAGTAGCTTCACTAGTGTGCTGCAATAAACCCTTTTAGATGATAAATATTAATAGCTCGCATCTACTCTTGCTGACGCAGTTGTTCCTCCAGGAGACTCCATTCTCACCATGTGGTAACAGTCGAGACGTGAGTTCTACAATTTAAATACCGATCGATGCACCGTATTTTATCTATATACACAATTTGATCTAAATGAATGTGGCAATTGTTCGAATTCTTGTTGAAGCCTAATTTACAATATTCACTTGAAAATTGAAATAATTTATATGGAATTTAAACAAGGGCTAGACGAAATGTATGTACAATAAAACATACGGTTGAAATATGTGTGCATGCAACTGCATTTCTGATGTATTTCTTGACGTATTGAACACATTATTTCACATAATTTAGAATCCAGCTCAGGTTAATACAACCTAAATCTTTGTAGATGACTCTTGGTTCAGCCTGACGAATCTTGTCATTGGCGGCGTTGCTGGAATAGGTGCCGTTCTTGCGGCACCCGTTGTGCTTGGGGCTGCTGGATTTGGAGCCACTGGTGTTGCGGCCGGATCGTTGGCGGCTGCCGTTCAGGTAAATGCGGAAACCTTGTGTTTTATAACAATTAATATAAGATCCATAAATGCAGTCACCATAATATTTTATGTCATTCATCAAATAACATTCCAATTGCATCTCAAATAACAACACAGGGAGCTCATAATCGGAATCTGCAGCACACAACCCACTTATCATGGGGAATGTTGGAAACCACGTTACACATAGCAATAACACTTGCTTCTAGCTCATCTTCATCTCCCACGGTCCACATCATAGCAACACTACTAAACTATCTTATCATCGGCATCAAAGGAACACAAGCTATTGATTCAAGGAACTAACTCATCGTTATTATCAACGTTAAACTCATCGTCGATACCCTTTGTTAAATATGGATATAACTAATCGTCGGCACTACACTCATATTTGAATAAAACTTATCGTTAGCAAACGGTCAACATTCTTTTTAATTCAGTGTCGGTACACACTGAACACATCCTATTGAGACCAGGCAGACATTGACACCCACGAAATACTTGACATATACACTAAAAGTGCACATGCTGTTTAAACAAGGAAGTATTTCATCAATGTCAACCACGGTACATATGCCATTAACACTAGGAATTAATACGTTGTCGGTGTCCATAGGATTGTTATGAATACCAGGAACTATTTCATCGTCGGCATCAACATTAGGATTGAAACAATGTTGGCATCCACTACACACATCCTATTAACACCAGATGCTAAAGAATCGACAGAATACTTTATACAGAATCTATAAACAACTTGAAGAAGTAATATATCGTCGCCATCCGGTATACAGTGTTTTAACAAAAGGAACTAACTGGTCCGCATCAAGGATCTGCATACTATTTACACTACACTCGTAAATGATGAAATATAATTAGGTATCGTGGGTATGCGACGATAAAAGGAAGTGTGGTCTACTCGTTATATCAAATATCTAAACCTTCAAACATAAACTCATTGAGTGTCCGATTAGCGAAGTGATTCGCGCACCGGCGACCCGGACTCTATCCCTGGCTTGGGCGCATGTGAGTTTGGTTAGTGGTCACCAAGCTGTACAAGTGGAGTATCTCCCCGGTACTCATGTTCCCCTGCAACATAAGACCACACTCTCGGGCAACATCGTGCCAACGAGATTGACTAAGTATAAGTTTTAATAACTCTCTTTACAATCGTTGTAAAATATATATTATTTAAACCTGGTCAGCGTTACATACTATTTCATTATAACATGTTTCTTTTAAAGGGATCAGCAGTTGTTTCCGGGAGTGCATTTGCGCTTGCGCAGAGTGCAGGTGCGGCTGGTCTTGGAGTCGGGGCTAAGGCCGCATTGTTTATGGGAGGGGCGGCGGCCGGGTCGGTGGCCAGCAAGAAGAACGATTTATAAAAACATTTGTCAACAGTGTTACATTTGTATCCATTAAATACACTGAGCTTATAGTTATTTTTCAATTGTTTAGACCACCTTGAAGAAATAAGAAGAAATGGGTAAATGTTTAAACCCTTTCAATATAGAAGAAAAGTTCTACTTTTTGAATTAAATGGTATATAAAATGTTAAGGCAACCTTGAACAGAAATGTTCTTATTTAATCCTATTCACATGATTATGTTAAGAAAGTGCACATAAGTATCAACTTTTGTTACAATCCAATTATGTTTATTCATTAGCTTTCAAGCTATTATTTGTTGTATATCATTGCAGCTATCTGATTCCTATTATACATTTGAACCTCAATATAACCAACATTTGTTCAACACTATACAGTAATAAAGCTTCTTTGAAATGAAATAAGTTTATTTCCACTCATACATAGATACGGGTCCGTGTATATACCGTCTTTTCGTTTTTTAGTTTTTTTACAATTGAAAGTAAAAAAACGAAAAAGGAACATACAAATCCTTTTTCGTTTTTCTAATGACTGGATAGAAAACCAAAATTGATAGGCGTTTTCCTTTTAAAAAAATTATTATGTCCCCCTTCAAAGAAGAGGGTATATTACTTTACAGATGTCGGTCGGTTGGTCGGTTGGTCGGTCGGTCAGTCGGTCGGTCGGTCGGTAGACCAAAGATTGTCCGAGTGATAACTCAACAATTCCTGGACGTATGATCATCAAACTTGACAAGAAGGTCGGGCTTGACAAGACGATGACCCCTATGGATTAAAGGGGTCATCGGGTTAAAAGTCATGGTCACAGTGACCTTTAATGGTGAAAGGGTTTTAAAGCTTGTCCGAGTGAAAACTCAACATTGCCTCGACCTATGGTCATCAAACTTCACATGATGGTTGGGCCTGACCAGTAGATTAACCATATTGATTTTAGGTGTCACCGGGTCAAAGGTCAAGGTCACAGTGACCTTGAATGATATAAGGTTGTCCGAGTGATAACTCAACAATGCCTGCACTCATGTCCCTAAAACTTGACTTGGAAGTTTGGCATAACAAGTAAATGACCCTTATCAATTTTATGGGTCATCGGGCCAAAGGTGAAGGTGACAGTCACCTTTAATGATAAAAGTTTGTCCTATGATGACTCGACAATGCCTGCACATATGGCCCTCAAATTTGACTTGGAGATTGGGCCTGAACAGTAGATGTCCCTATTAATTTTGAGGGTCATCGGGCCAAAGGTCAAGATCACAGTGACCTTAAATGATTAAAATGAGTGATAACTCGACAATGCCTGCGCCCATGGCTCTCAAACATGACTTGGAGGTTAGGCCTGACCAGTAGATGACCCCTATTGATTTTTGGGGTCAACAGGTCAAAGGTCAAGATGGCAGTGTCCTTTAAGGCAAACTAGACAATTCCTGAACCTATGGTCATCAAACTATACATGAAGGTTGGGCCTGAGCCAAGGATGACCCTTATTGATTTTGGGGCTCATAGGGCCAAAGGTCAAGATAACAGTGTCCTTGAATGATTAAAGGTTGTCCGAGTGATACTCGACAATGCCTGCACCCATGGCCCTGAAACTTGTCTTGGGGGTTGGGCCTGACCTGAAGATGACCCCTTTTGATTTTACGGGGTCATCGGCCAAAAGGTGAAGGTCACAGTGATCTTGAATTCAAAAAGCTTTTCTGTGTGATGACTTGACAATGCCTGCACCCATGGCCTTCAAACTTGACATATAGGTTTTGGGTGACCAGTTGATGACCCCTCTGGATTTTGAGGTCATGCGGTCATTGTCATAACTATCATTAAAATTTCGTCATATTTACTTACTCCCTGCTGCTGAGAGGATACATTTTTATCTGCAAATATCAGTTATCATTTGAACATGATTAAAAACTGTACCTGCTATTCTCACACTTTGAATGGTCATTATTTTAAAACTGCCTTAAAGGCATCCAATGTTAATGACAAATCATCTGTCATTTCGGTCGATGCATATTTCATTCAATTGTTCAAATAATCCTGACAACCTGCCACTTGGTGGGGGGACATGCTGTTTGACAAAGATCTCTTGTTTATACCGTTTTTCGTTTTTTTGTTATTTTACAAAGTACAAATAAAAACGAAAAGAAAAACAAGCTATACTGTATTTAAGGTTTTCGTTTTTGGAGGGTGCCCGCTCAGGGCAGCGTTCAAAGCAAGGGCAATCGGCTGAAAAGTTACAAACCGATTTACCGCCTGTCTCGGTCGAAGAAAGAGTGCGGTTTTTTCAATGCTTAAAACACCAGTAATATTCAATAGCTTACAAGAACATTAATAATTATGCAATAAAATAATTCTAAAGCACAAAGGATATGTTTAAAATACATTACTTAAGAATGCATGATTTATTTTATCTTGATTTTTTCCTGCGCGAGCTGACCGTTACATTTAATGACATTGGACTTTTTCCCTTTTTTGGCACCAACCAAATTACTTGCTAGAATAAATCCGGACTCCAAGCTTTACTAGAATAAGGGCCAGTTTTATTAAACTTCGTACGAAGTCTGTTCTGCTTACGAACTTTGTACGATGTATCTCAGGCTGTTTCTTCGTAGATCTACGAAAATTTCTACGTAAGCTCTTAGGGTGGCGTACGAACTTCGTAGACTAAAAAATGGCCGCCACAACAACAGAAATATTCTATATTGGCGATCTTTCATTTATTATGGCGCATTTTAACAAAACCAATTGCCAATTTCAAGACAGAAGACGACTCTGTGGAATCTGCAACCCGGTGAGTAAATTAACAAATCGTTAAGACGCCGTTTTGACTAAATTTTCAGGGGACGCAACCTCGTGCCAACTGTCAAAATGTTTTGAAAAACAAAATGCTCTTATTTCGATGCATTTCAAGAGTTTTGTTGTGATAAGAACACTGGAATATAGACTGAAACACTATCCAACCATTAGACTTATGGTATTTGAATTTTACGGTGTTTTAAGTAAAACAAACAAGCTAAAAACAGACTGATTTTATGACAGTGTTTACACTGATCTGTCATTTCATCTGTCAAAGTTTTTATCATTGTTTAATAACTTGCTTTGACTTATATTTACAAGATTATCATGTCTCTAATAGTGTTCAGAAATTCTAAATCAACATTGAAGCTTAAATAAATTTTAAAGTTGCCTGGGGGTGGGGATGCGGGGTGGGATGGGTCAAAAAGTATTTTTTTTAAAATATCCAGAGCAGCCAGAAGTTAAGCATAAGCTCTATTGGTCACAGCTGGGAGACTTGTTTGTCCCAAACTACATTTTTTTTCAATTTTCTTGCGGTTCTGAAAACATTGCAGCTAGTAATGGGACTTGGACTGGGGACTCCCTGTTTGCAAGTTTGTGCTCTATCAACTTGGCTCACAGGCCCTTAGAACTTAAAATAACTTAAAGCTTGCAGTTGAATTGTTCAACCAGCTCGACAAACTGTTCCTGATAACTTAATTTGCAAATAATCTGACCTTTGTGGGTTAGTCCTGGGACACACTCATGAACGGTATAATATTAGTACGGTAAACCTGGGAGCAAAAGTGGGACAGGTTCAGATCTTGAACCCATGACTGATGACTACTTGAGCTCAAGCAATGGCTTTATTAAAACAGAAACATTTAAAGAAAAATGTCAACCATATTTTAAGCTTCAGAAAGAAAACAGCCTGTTTATAAATAAATAGATTATTCATTTTTTATTTCAGATCTTGACATGGATCCAAGATGCTGGTAACTAGGCGGGACGGATTGGTAGAAAGAACTGCAGGTTTCTGTATGGGTAACTAAATTTCCGTATTTCCGGTTTACTTGTGTTATTTATAAACAAGATAAAAGTAAATACACCGCAAGAGCGAATCAAGTGGAAATCGTGCATTATGTATGTATTTACAGTCAGTTTGTAGCATTTTTTTTTTACCAAATCTCAATTTAATACAAACTCTTATCATGCATATAGTTTGATGCACATTCTATTTAATTATAATATTAAAGATGTGCAGCATATATATGGAATGATCCACATCACTGGATTCTGTATATATGTAACATTGCATGTGAAAATGCATAGCAACAAGTGATATAAGACTGCTGAAAAAATCACATTGCAAGTTTTCATATTTATTTTCAAAAATGAATGTTTTAAGCATTTTTCAAAAACATTAATTTGCGACAGAAATATGAAAAACTGCGATAAAATCTTTTGTCAGCATTCTTGTATCGCTGGTTTTCAGATGTTTACACAAAATTTGCTCATTCCTGGACAAAAGATAAAATATTAAAACTGTTAATCTGTAAGAGTGCAGCCTTAAAGAAAACAAATGAAATAAAAAGGGTTTTTAATGATTTCTAGCAGATAAGTCTGTTGTCAAAGAACCAAATTCAAGGTATCATTATAGCCGTCTGTCATGTCAGAAACAATACATTAATGTTATTGTATTATATTTGTATATGATGTATAGGTCCTAATTATTAGGTCTATAAATCCGGCTTTAAGTGATTTTGAGTTGTGCCCTTTATCTAACTAAGAAAACAACTGATGTTTTATTATACATATTTTACAAGTGGCTCTGTGAAATATTCTGTGACTGTTAAAAGGTGTAAATTTAAAATATTTTGTATATATGTACTCATTTTTTTTATCATTTTTTTTTTTGCTCTTAAATAATTTTTGTTTTTCGTTTCAGAGACTCAGCGCCATGTCACAAATACTTCAGAACCTAGAATGAAAGTTACCGAAAGAGCAATAGACTTTCCAATCTCTACAAAATTCATCTTAGCTGTTTTTCAAGGTGATACTTGAGACTACCAAAGACTTCAAGGACAGAATTCACAAAACAGTTTATGCCACCATCTCATATCAAAGGATTGTGCTTGAGTTGAACAGCCTTCAAACAGAAACTGCTTCAACACCTTCAATGGATTCATTCTGATTCAGTTTACCCTTGCTGTGATCTGAGCAACTATTTACATCAATTCAACATTGTAAATTGTTTAAACTTGAAAATTCTGTCTTCGTGCAACTCACATGAATCTATTTACTGTGGACTTTGATGTTGACTCTATACAGGAAGAAGAGACAATCTTTATACATGCTGGCATATCTTTTAAAAAGGAAACAAATATTATAACCAACATACTACACTGTTATGTCATCCAAGGACTCAGCTACTGACTCAATTTATAAATACTTCAAAGGAAAAATGTCTCTGTCAATGTAATTAGTGCTGTGCATAATAAGACATTTTTAGCTTGACTATTCGAAGAATAGGTGGGCTATACTACTCGCCCCAGCGTCGGCGTCGGCGTGCGGTTAAAGTTTTAGGGCAAGTTGGGATTTTCATTTATAAGTCCAATACCCTACATTCAATTGACTTAATACTTCACACAGTTGTTCAGGGCCATCACATGATGAGGTTAGATAACTCCATATTATTCTTTACACAGATTATGGCCCCTGATTGACTATGGAACTTGGGTTAAAGTTTTAGGGCAAGTTGGAATATTTATTAATAACTTCTATATATATCCTTTGTTCAATTGACTTAATACTTCACACAGTTGTTCAGGACCATCCCACAATGAGGTTACATAACTCCATATTATCCTAAATACAAGTTATGTCCCTTGATTGACTTAGGTTAAAGTTTTAGGGCAGGTTAAAGTTTTAGGGCAAGTTGGGATTTTCACTTAAAACTCCAATACCATTCATTCAATTGACTTAATACTTCACACAGATGTTCAGAGCCATCACATAATGAGGTTAGATAACTCCATATTATCTTTTATACAAATTATGGCCCCTGATTGACTATGGAACTTAGGTTAAAGTTTTAGGGCAGGTTGGGATATTGTTTAATAACTTCTATACCCTTCATTCAATTGACTTAATACTTCACACAATTGTTCAGGACCATCACCCAATGAGGTTACATAACTCCATAGCCTTAATACAAGTTATGGCCCCTGATTGACTTAGGTTAAAGTTTTAAGCAAGTAAAAGTTAAGGGCAAGTTGGGATTTTAATAAAAAAAAACGTCTATACCGTTCATTAAATGCACTTAATAAAATTCAAAATTATTTACGACCATCTTACAACAAGAAACATAACTCCGTTTTAAGCCTAAATACAAGTTATGGCCCTTGATTTTTTTTTTTAAATTTCCGTTGAAAGGCATATTTGTATATTCTTAATCACATTTTCATAATGGGAAATCAAGTTATTTGAATGACTTGCGTCATTGTTTGGGCGGGCTGGTGGGAGGGCAGCATCAAAGTCACCTTATGTATCAAATAATTTTAGTTAGGTTTGACATAAAGAGACCAAACTTGGTATTATTACATCGTTATTGTATTCTAAGTCAAAGCGGCGTAGTCGAGCGCGCTGTCTTACGACGGCTTTTACGAGGGTATATTGCTTTGCACATGTCGGTCGGTCGGTACCGTCTACCGTCTGTAGACCAAAGCTTGTCCGAGTGATAACTCAACAATTCCTGGACGTATGGTCATCAAACTTGACATGAAGGATGGGCCTGACCAGTAGATGATTTTAGGGGTCAAAGGTCAAGGTCACAGTGACCTTGAATGGTATATTAATTTTAAAGCTTGTCTGAGTGATAACTCAACAATGCCTAGACCTTTCGTCATCAAACTTGATATGGAAGTTGGGCCTCACCAGTAGATGACCCCTATTGGTTTTGGGGATCATCGAGCCAAAGATCAAGGTCACAGTGACCTTGAATGGTAAAAGGTTGTCCAAGTGATAAATCAACAATGCCTGTCCCCATGGCCCTCAAACTTGGCTCGGAGGTTGGGCCTTACCAGTAGTTGACCTCTATTGATTTTAGGGGTCAAGGTCAAAGTGATCTTGAAAGCAAACTCGACAATTCCTGGACCAATCATGCCATTCAGTCTGAATGGTCATCAAACTTGACATAAAGGTTGGGCCTGACCAGTAGATGACCCCTCTTGACTTTGAGGGTCATCAAGCCAAGGTCAAGGTCACAATAACCTTTAATGCAAAAAAGATAACAAATCCTCTCTCAGGGATATCTCAACAATGCCTGAACCTATGATCATCAAACTTGACATGGATGTTGGTCCTGACAAGGAGATGACGCTTATTGATTTTAGGAGTCATTGGGTCAAAGGTCAAGTTCACAGTGACCTTGAATGTGAAAATATTTCGAGTGATAAATTGACAATGCCTGTACCCATGGCCCTCAAACCTGACTTGAAGTTGTGTCTGGCCTGTAGATGAGTCCCTTTCATTTTAGGGGTCATCGGGTCAAACGTCAAGTTCACAGTGACATTGATTGAAAAAAGCTTGTCTGTGTGATAACATGTCAATGCTTGAACCCATGTCCCTCAAACTTGGCATTTAGATTTTTGAAGACCAGCTGATGACTCGTATGGATTTTGAGGTCAAAGGTCATGGTCATAACACACTCTATCCTCACACTTTGAATGGTCATAATCTTAAAACTGCCTCAACGGCATCCAATGTCAGTGACTAATCAGCTGTCATTTCGGTCCATGCTTATTTCATTCAATTGTTCATATAATCCTGACAACATGGCGCTCAGGTGGGGGCATAATGTTTGACAAACATCTCTTGTTGATACTTGGCTCATTTCTCACATGTAGCTGTAACATTTTGGGCAACTTCTCAATTATTTTGTTTAAGACATTTTTCATCCAGCTCATCTAAGCCTAAGTTAGTGTTCATGTTAACTTTTATGACTGCCTGTTTATTGTACTTGTTATAAATTATTTTTAATGACTTTTTCTCAAGAACCATTTGGCTAAGTATGTCTCCTCCTGAAATAGACTAATTCTTTTAGCTCCATTTGTCTGTCTGTCTGTCTGTAACAAATTGTGTCTGCTCCATGTCCTTTTAACCTTTTGAAGGATTTGATATAATTTCCCACAAATGTACACCATATTGAGAGTAAGGGTTTATTATCATAACTGTTGAGTAGTTTCTGAACTTGACTGTATTATATCTTGCATTTACCTCAAGCTGTTAAGTGAACAATATAACATTGACCAATACAAGGAACTAAACCTTCTAGGTCACCATTTTGGAATAAAGTAATACTTAAAGCTCATATTTCCATAAGAATCTGCTCATATACAGTTTAAATAGCTTATACAAGAATATCATTTCAACATAACATCAGATCCTCCACTGTTTTATGTTTGCAACATATTTTTTTAAACTTTGATTTATATATCATGACTTTTATGAACAAATACCAAACAGCAACTCACAGATCTATACTCATTTGGGCAGAATTTTGTAAATCTAAGCATTGTCATTTGATATTCAATGCTTTTTGGCAAATTGGAGCATTTTCTGTCACATTAAAATCAATATTAACAATAAAGCTCCAACTTCAATATTCTCACTATATTTTTGTGCCCATTCTTTGCCAATTATTTGTTTGTCTATTGGTATACATGTATGTTTATTCATACTGTTTTTCAAAATAACAAATTAATAAAATGTTTGAAATATTTTATTTGTTCATAACTTATTTAATATAACAAAAAAATGACTGCATTTTGTTTTATTTCACATCATGATCACTCATTGAGCAAGACTTGAAGAAGTATAGTGATATAGCCACAGGTGTTTGTCTGACTTTCTCCTACCCAAGAGGGCATGTGTTTGAATCCCAAGTTGGAAAACACAGTTCAAAGGTCAGTTGATGTATCCTGATTGCAGGCAAAGAGAAACACTCTATGATGGGCACCTGTAAAATAGAAGATACATAATCTTTACTATTATCCATAAAACGTGAAAGTTGTTAGTAAAATAAAAAAAGAAATGGTCTAACATTTTTTTCAAATACAATTCTTGATAATATTTCTTGTGAAAGTACACATTTATCTTAAGAGATAAAAAAACACTACAGTACAAATTTGTTTTGTAAAAGCCATTTCTCAAATTCAAATGAAATGCCTGCCTTGACAGTGATATTTTGTATTAAGATTACATATATTGGTAAAAAATCGGTAGTTTGCAAGAAGCAGAAGCAAGTATTTTCTTATTTCATACTATGTTATAGCAATTGCATCTGTTTTTGAAAGACTGGGTCTAATAACACTAAAAAATATAATAATAATCCAACTCCCCGATTACTGTTTGCATAGTTTTTGCAATAGTTGGTTTAATCATACCCTGAGATATACAGTCATACCCAATGCTTTTCAGTGCTGCAACACTGCAGCTCAGATGACTGAGCTTTTCTTTCAAAAGATTGCCTGCAATGAAAAACTTAATAAATTATATCAATAACAAACAAAGAGGTTACTGTAATTGACAATAGGTCTACCTATTTGTAATGACAAATGTCATTTGTATACTGGTTAGTATATAGAATTGTATATTAAAACATGTTTGTGTGTGTAAACTTACATACCTTAAGGAAACAGTTCAATTAATATTCGCTAACTAAACTCTTTCTTAAATTTGTACTTCCGGGGTTTTCAATCGAATAGAACAAAGCATTAACGAACGTAATTGTACATTTACCTTTTGGGATGTGATTGTTTAACATGTTAACTCCATAACAATTATTATACACAATACAAGCGATAAGAATTGAATATAGTTGGTACCGAAATGTGTCATAACCTGAAAACATTGCAATGTGACACAGGAAACAGCTGTTTAAACGGGTCAAACCATGCCGTAGCAACCGTAGTCGACAAAACGTTACCACCCTCTATATTTATTAAAATAAATAGTAAATGTCTATTTTGATTATTCGAAAAGCGAAGCAAGTCAAATCACTATTTGCGAATGTTTTTTAGTATACTCAAATCTACGGTTTGTTTACATTTTCGTCCGATCCTTCCCCATTTTGAAGAGTAATTACGTACGAAAGCGTTAATAATACGGTCGCAGAAATCTTCGTATGCAACTTCGTACGAAGTGATCGCTTGCTTATAAAAAATAGTCATGCATGACGAAAGTTGGCTCTTGAAATAACCAAACTGTCAATAATTGATAACAACGACACGATTTTAAAACCAGGCAGCTCTCCCTGTATATTTTTTTCTGCACATACACCAGAGGCACCGTCTCTCAGCACTTTCAGTGCTTTGATTCATTTTTGGTAATAAAAAATGACAGAGGTAAATGAAACAATTAAGAAAACCAAACTTGATAGCCTTTTTCTTTTCCATGATTTCAATTTTACTCATGGAAGTAAAAACAAGAAATTGATTCAGTAATACCGTTTATTGATTTTTGTTTTACAAAGCGCAAAACTTTGTTTAATCTGAAAACGTGTCGACCTACATTTTGAAGATAGTTTATCTGCAACACATTCAAAACGTACAAAACATCTGTATACATTTGCACCACTCGCTTTTTTGAAAATGAATCGACCCATGTTTTGAAGAAGTCTTACTGCAAAGCGATTTAATACGTAAGAAACACAGGTATATAACCTACATTTTGAAAAAGTCTTACTGCAAAGCGATTCAATACAAACGATACACATGTATATATTTAAACCACTCTATTTTGTGAAAATAAATCCACCTACATTTTAGAAACAAAAGCGATTCAAAAGTATTGTGCGTTTCACACCTTACATGTATATTTCATTTAAAGTTGTCGACATGTGCAAACCAGTTCTAATCTAACAACTCTTGTCAACAGTTATAAACAATGTTATACAATGTACAGGCTTTCGTTTCGCTTCGTGAATTCTATTACGTAACGGCTGCTTAATTTAATCAAATAATTTATTCAGTATGGCCTGAAGGATGTCGGAGACTTCGTACCACTTCAATATCGTACCACTACTATATCGTACCACTCTTGGAGACATCGTACCACAAATGCACTATATAAGGGTTTTCTAAGGCGATTAGTAGGTGCTAATTAGGTGCTAACATGGTCGTGAAAGGAGACAATTGGGATACTTGAGGTTAAGAATGGTGTGAAAAACAGGTATAACAAGTGTTATACGATTATGTAGATTTATTCAAGTTCATGGAAATTTTTCAAATTATAGCACAAATAATCATACAAACCAAACATTAAAACAGCACATTACATATACAATAATGAAATGCAAATACAAAACTTAGATACACAGATACATAGGTAGATGGAAGATTTATTATCTTATTTACATAAGCACACAATAAGTTAAAACGGCAAATGATCATGAATACAAACAAACATCACATACAGCACATTACAAAAAACGAATAGAAATAAGAACATAAACTAATGGATTTTAAATCATTAAACAACGAATATCACTACATTGATTTAGCACATTAAAACACGATACTCAGTAGCACAGTCCAGGCGCGTAGCTGCCTTTACGCCAAGACGCCCGGGCGTGCACATTATTTTCACGAGTTTACTTTTATTGAATAAATAAAAGTATTTTTTTTTAATAATTTAAACGAAAAAAGTGTGTAATACTTAAAGTAAAACGGCACATCAGGTCAATTACACGCCACTCTGGGTGACCCGGTCGATAACTGTGTCATACTATGACGTCACAACTAGTATGTCATCTACTACATATGAAAGTGACGTCAATATATTTTTAATATTTTATTAATTCATGGCGGTCGTCCTCGGGCTGTTGTAAAAAATGAAAAAAACAAAACCTATGACACTGGACAAAATGTTCAAGCGGATGTTTGAAACCGCGACAGCGACTGCGTGCCCAGAAGCAACCGGCACGGCACCTTCGGAGCATGCAAACAGCATGGACCTAGATCTATCTGCCACAGAATCTGACAGCACCAAACCTGGACAGGCTCAGCCAGTTAAGTCTACCCACAGTGGTCCTTCATATCCTGATATAGCTACTGCGGCAAGTGGAGAACTTGAAGCAAAGTGGAAATGGTCGATATTGAAAGACACATGGACTGACTGCCATATGTTCAACTTTCCCTCAAGGTAGGTTGTGTTGTCTTTTGAATGCAAAAAAATACAATTAAGTGACACGCAGATTTAAAAATCCCCAACTCAAGTAAAAATTTAAAATGCAAATTTCCAGTTTATTTTCAATTATACTTCATTGCAACATGGCATGCTTGTGTAAAACGTTGTTTAACATTTGAGCATACACAATTTCATTGAAGTGTTGTGGGTAAAAACCGAGAAATCTGCCTTTGAATTTATCACTCTAATTTGAGATTTTCCTAAGAAGCTTTATGAATACGCCCCCAGTCTGACAGACCTTTAAATCTCGATCACGTCGTCGATATTAGTTAAGTATGTAACATATATGTTTAGTCATGCTTTTTACCCTTAGCCGGGCGGCTACGAAAATTGTCGTCTGCTAAAAATATCGTCTACTTCAATTTTAAATATCGTCCGATTTTCTTCAAATTTGGTATACCCTTTTTCTAGTATTAAAAAAAACTTGGATCCAGATGAGATACTCGGCGTCTGGTCTGGATTCAAGCTGTTTGAGTAAGCATGAATAGTCGCGAATAGCAGGTACAGGGTTAGGTAAACAAAATAGTGTAGACCCTAGTTGCATTATATTTTAAACATTTATAGGTTATGGTAGTTGCATCAAAAAAGAGCTTTGGTAAATTTATAATACAATTTACCGGACACTTCATGGTGAAAACTGTTCCTTGATAGAAGTCAGAACCAGGTCAACTAATACATCTTTTGTTTTCTCTTTTGTAGAAGCATCCATGGGAAAATGAGAAAGCTGTCATCAAGCTGGTTGACAGACCACCCCTGGCTCAGATACTCGATTTCTACAGATGCCTTATTCTGCGCCCCCTGTTTCGTATTTGGACGGAAAGATGCGAAGGAGAAAACTTTCATCAGTACACCAGTGAAGGATTGGTCCAACCTAGCCAAGTACGTCAAGAGGCACGAATTAGCAGAGTCAAACCATCACAATGTTACAGCTATGGCGGAACATTTTCTTGATATACAATCAGGTAAGATGGAACCCATCACAAGTTCTGTATCGGACAGTCACAGACGCCTAGTGGAGCAGAACCGCCATATTCTCAGGAAAATTATAGAAGTAATCGTCCTTTGTGGTAAGCAAAATATCGCTATCAGAGGTAATACAGAAGAACGAAGCAATTTTTTAGCCATACTGCATTCAAAGGCAGCAGATGACCCTATCCTAGCACAGCATCTAAATGTTCCAGAAAATCGTAGGGCAACATACACATCGCCCGACATACAGAATGAACTGATCTGTTTGTGTGCTGAGCAGATACAGATCGAAATTGTGCAGGCATGCAATGATGCAGTCTGTTTCGCTCTTATAGCCGATGAGTCGACCGACAAGTCAACAAAAGAACAGGTGTCCGTGTGTCTGCGATTTGTCCAACGTGGAAGCGGTTCCCAGCAATTTAGAGTCCGTGAAGATTTTCTTGGATTTGTTCAAGCAAGTAGAACAACTGGCGAGGTACTTGCAGAACTACTCTTGACCTCTCTTGAAAATCATGGAATCGAAGTAGATAAGATGCGGTCTCAGGCTTATGATGGTGCCGCAAATATGTCTGGAAAGCACAGGGGCGTACAGGCACGAATTCGTCAACGGGTGCCGTCTGCGCTGTATGTACACTGTAGAGCCCACTGCCTCAACCTAGCAGTTATGCATAGCAGCAAGGACCCATGCATAAGGTCAGTGATGACAACTGTGCAAGAGGTAGGGTTTGCATTTGATTATTCGGCCAAAAGACTAAACTTCTTTGTTGATGAACTTGCTGCTGACCAAGACGCACAGGAAAAGCTGAAGAAACGCACCAAACTGAGAACTCTGTGTGAAACTAGGTGGACTAGCCGAGCCGATGCCCTCTCAACGTTCAAGTCAGCATACAGCGTTGTTGTTCATGCCCTTGAACAGCTACAGGAGGATGGCGATGACAAGGCAGGCCAACACTTGGCGTCGATCATGAAGTTTGACTTCATAATCGGACTGGTCGTTGCTGAGCACGTTATGCAAAGTACAGTTCCGTTGTCTTATCTTCTTCAGGCAGTCGACTGCGATTTGCTTGAGGCAACGCGAGAAAGTCAAACCCTCATCCGCCAGTTTCAAAACGAAAGGGCAGACCCTAATGTCTGGGAAGCATTGTTTCAGAGCGCTAAAGATATTGCAGCAGAATTTGAGATTGAACCTTCAATGCCCCGTCTTGCTCAACGCCAACGAAACCGGGCAAACCCACCGGCCAATGATCCACAACAGTATTGGCAGCGAGCTCTCTACTTCCCTTTCTTGGACCATTTGTGTCAAGAACTTAGCGACAGATTGATTGTGGCCGAGGAAAGATTCCGTGCACAGTACTTGATTCCATCCAAGTTGAACCTTTGCACAGACGGAATGGTGGATCTCATTTTTGCGGGGTATTCGGTGGACCTACCTCAGGGAAACCAGTCATTCCATAACGAGGTTAGGCGGTGGAAGGCTAGATGGCAATTGATGGATGAAAATGACAAACCAAGCACATTGGGTGAAACTGTAGCATCAACCAATCCGGATCTTTACAAGGGAGTTTATACAGTACTCACCATTCTTCTGACCATGCCGGCATCATCTGCTACTGCTGAACGGAGCTTTAGCGTTATGCGCAGGGTGAAAACCTACCTGAGGTCGACGATGCGGACAGAGCGCATGACAGGACTTGCCCTGATGCACGTATATCGGGATGTTAACATTGACATTGACCAGGTAGTGTCTAAATTCGCTGGAAGCAAAAGCCGAAGGCTTGACTTTGTTTAATGAATGTGTTCACAAATAAATAAATCAGATGTGAAAAGAGAAATTTGTTTCAGTATTTTAAGGCAATAATACGTTTCCAAAATGCGTCAGATGTCACCATTTACATTCAACAGTTTCAAAAAATTCCGGGGGGGCATGCCCCCAGACCCCCCTAGCACTTCGGCGGCTTCGCCGCCTCAATGGGCGTCCACATTGATTTTGATCCAGCTACGCGCCTGCAGTCACTTATGGTTTAATTCACATGTTATTCGTCATCGCTGTAATTCTCTGCTGATGTTGCTATGGGTCCTAGTCCGATGATGTGGCTGGCTGTCCTTAGGAGTTGGTTCGTCGTCATGTTATCCTCTTCATACTTCTCCCAGGCTTGATGTAGTTTCTCGTGAGTTGACCTGTATTTCTTCCTGTGCAGGCGTTGTAAGATGTTGGCTGAGACCAGCCGTGCCTGGATGTCCACGTACTGGGCCTCTCCATACAGGAGAGGTACAAGAACGTAGAAGGGGAGCTGCGCTCCTCCGGCTCTAGTGTTAAGGCGGCGGTGCCATCCTTCCACATCATTGTTTGATCTAACTGTCTCCATGTAGACATACCAATTTTCTGGGCGCCATAGCGTGCCTTCTACCCATGTTCTTCCGATGTAGTCTACCAGGTCCAATATACGCTCACTCTCCGACTCCACAGCCTGCTCCCTTAGTGTAAGGAAGGCAGGCCTCACATGCTCGGCGGGTAGGTAGGGAAGAGCCAGCAGCTTCCTGACAAAGTGATATACTCCTCCTTTCTGAGTATAGGGTGGTGCCAGTCCCAGACGTGACACCTTCCGGTATACCCGCTGAGACCAATGGAAGCTGCAGCCCTTCACAACGGTGTTGGGAAATACTTCCCGGACTGCTTGCCATGCGGCAGCTTCAAAATCTAGCATGAACCACTCAACAATTGGATCACCAAGCCGTTCCTTCACCGCACGTAAGACAGCTACGTAGTCCTGTTTTGTCCTCCGTGTCATGAGGACAAACAGGAGGGGACCTGCTTGACGTTCTCCCCGCTTCGAACAAAGGAGTGGATCGACATCAACTGGTAAAATGGAAACGATGGTTTTATATGTTTTCTTTCAATTTATTTCAAACAAGAGATTTACATTTAAAGTTTATTATGTTTTTGCTAAATGAACCATTAAAACAATTACCAAAATACAAACATTGTTCAGAACTTGAACCAGCATACTATATTTCGTATATATATATATATATATTCTCTCAATTATCTATACATTTCTAAACACAAAAATTATCAAAAACTTATATAACTATACAATATATATATATACGGTACGATCTCTCCAGCCGAATGGTACGAAGTCTCCTGGTACGATATTGAAGTGGTACGAAGTCTCCGTAACGTTAAACCACGTGCATAACTGTAATTTCATCAAACACGTCGGATAATATTTTCAAGAATGCCAGGTAAGAATTAAATCGATTATTTTTGTTGATTGAAATAATGTCTTAATTGATGTGATTAAACAGATTTTATAAAACAAATTTTATGATAGTAGTAGTTTTGAAACCGACAATGTTATATGAGGAAAAGATAAGATGTAATCGAGATTGAGAAATGACTTATTAAAAAGAGTTTTGTGATTTTAGGGTCTGGCCCCATTATTTCGAAAGCATTCACGTAATTACTCATTTGAGTACAACGTTTTTAAAATACACATGTTACTATATATAGTAACATTTTAACGTTGTCAGAATAGTCATTATCGGCGCGGCGGGACCATAATCATCAAAATTGATAATAGCCCCGGGGCTATTATCAGTCACGTGACCGATAATGACCCTGCGATTGTCCGCACGTGCAACGTGACGCAATTTCACGTTGTTGAAGATGGCTGACGGAGTAGACATTGTTGAACGTACGCTCGAAAATTTAGCCAACAGGCTACTTCAGCTGGATTCTGCCATCGAAAAAAATGAACATTTCACTGAGGCACAAGCCCGGCAATTCATTGAAGCAAAGAAAAACAAGGCTACGGTAACAAAAACAAGGAGTGACATGAAAAAGGTGAACGATTGGCTGAATGATGACGGCGAGACCCGCCAGATCAAAGACATTCCACCAAAGGAGCTAGATATTCTTCTATCCAGATTCCTGCTCAGTGTCAAGAAGACCAAGCTTTCGGCAGAGGCGAATGGCCCCGCTGCAACCAACTTCGAGCCATCTACGTACCCTGCGTGGCATCTTGTCAAGTGTAAAGAGGCACCTGTCCGAGAATGGTAGGCGTATTTTTGTTTGTTATTATTATCTAAAACAACTAAAGTTAATATATAAACACCTTAATAGTTATATATTTTATAGTTGCCTATAATTTTATGCACAGACTTTGATTATTTAAATCATAATCAACTCGTTTTGCAGAGTACGAAGGCGATGTCATAGGCGGAAAAGAGTTTAAACTCACACGGGACACACTAAAAGCGAAATGCGTGGACTTGAAAGAAAAGGGACTTGGCAACAAAAAACAGAGAGCCGATCCCTTCACTTCCTCAGAGATTCAACAACTCTACGAAAAGGAACTTCTTGGAGCCGGTAAGTTTGGTAGTTAATTGATTGTTTACATATCACTAAGCAACAAAGACAAGGGAGACAACTAAAGCATTAAAGAGAACGATATAAGCCGGTCCCCGGTATTCAAAAAAGCCTACCTTTATAATATGTATTGCGTGGTAATAATGAATAATGGGTAATTATTATTGTATGACGAAATTCATGGATTTTATGTCTGTTATTTTATATTTCTTTAACCTAATATATATTTTATAAACATTCATTACTATATTAAGGTAGAAAAAAGAAATCTATATGCATTTAGAGTGAGTTTACAGTGCAGTACATTGTTAAACAGTAGAGAACATTATACAACATAATAATCAAGCACAATTTAACTGTGTAATTGTTTCAAATGGTATCAATTTCGAATTAATTACAGCCTCTCCAATTTCCCTCACAAATACCATTTGGCTTAACAACACCATGCACCTTGGATTGCGAGGAAGACAGGAGCACTTGACCATGTTGTGGGGGGACTTGGAATTAAGCCAGACCTCCGATGGTGTGAGTTACTTGGCCTTCACGGAGAGGGCGACAAAAACAAGAAACGGAGTTGCTGGTGACCACAGGCAATATGTACCTAAGCTCTTTGAACAGCCAGGTAACCAAGTAAAAGTAGCATTGTTATAAAAAGGTTATTTTTTCTATTGTTAACAGATGATGTTCATTTATTGCAGTTATTAGCAAAACTTTTTAAACTAAAATCCATTTAAAATAAGAATTCAAATGTTGATTTTGTAAAAAAGAAATAAATATGTGATTGAGTACTCTAAATGTGTTTTAAAATTATTTGTAGGAGACCCAAACTGCCCTGTAAGGTTATATCAGCTTTACAAGGAAAAGAGACCACCTCAGATGTCCGCCCCAGAAACAAGGTTTTATGTAGCCCTGAATCCAAATTTTGGAAAGGGAACAGAATCAAATGATCTCTGGTTCATCAACCAAAACCTGGGAAAAAATAAATTGGGACAACTGGCCAAAACCATGAGTGAGCAGGCTGGATTTCAGGCTAGGCATGTTAATCACTCTGCAAGAAAAACATGCATTACAAATTTGCTGGATGCCGGTTGTTTCCCTACTGAGGTGGCACAGCTGACTGGTCACAAAAATCTGATGTCTCTAAATCATTACCATACAAACAATATAGAAAAGCAGCAAAACATGTCCAATATTCTTCACATGTGTAAGAGAAAAGAACCAGTGACAAATCCAGAACCAGAACCAGTTACTAGCATGGAGGAATTTGATGATGATGACAATCAGGAACTTGTAGCAGCATCCCAGGAAATTGAGCAAGTGCTATCCTCCATCCAAACATATGAAGAGATTCATGTAAGAAAACCAACACATGATGAAGCTGAACAAGTTTTAGACCTTCCCATTAAACAAAGCCCAGGTGGAACACTGACCCTGCAAAAAATTATGAAGGACACTCAGTCACTGTTTAATGGCTGCACCTTTAATGGGCCTATCAGCATTAATTTGAGAAATTAGGAACCATACAATATGCATGCATAACTGGTACTGCCTCCTTAAGTTGTAGGCACTGGAATGAGTGAACAAAGTTATTCTGCATACATGTTTTATTCCATTCATCCACTGTTATTATTATATTGTTTTTATTTCACATGTTTTTGGGTTGAAAAATGTTCTTTTATCTTCACTTCCTGTGAAATAAATGTGTTCTACATGTATTTTATTTCAATTTGCTTTTCCAGTATCGGCATATCGACAGACTACTGAATACTTGAGTCAAAACATGTGTATTAAACAGTTCAATATATGGCCGCGCGGGGCCAATGAGTGATAATAGCCCCGGCATGTTGATAATGGCCCGAGGGCTTTAGCCTTCAAAATAAGTATTGTTTTTGACATTTATTAATCCTTTTTGATAAATTAAAACAATTGTTTTAAACATGGTAAATCTTATTTGGGAGTAACAATGCATCTTTAAATAAATCATGGACGATCCCACGAGTTTTTGTTTTTATCTTTACGTATAACAACACCGTGGCTGTCGAAAGGGGAACCTTTCATCGTGACGTACAGTCAGCAGATTCGCCTGTCTCCGAGCCTCCTGAAGCACGGCCATTAATAAAGGACTGACACGTAGGGACTTCATACTAGCATCCCTGTCCCCTGTTCTTATTTTTCCACCATCGCCCTCATCAATAGAAGGTACAGGTTGAATGGATCCATCATCGCCGCCCCCGCTTCCTCCTCCAGTATTTCCCATAATTATCTTGGTCTGTAAATATTAAAAACACCACACAAAAGCATTATTACATTATCTTATAATCAGTTCTGTATAACTATTTGTTGCCTTATAATTTCGTGACCTCCATATTGGCTATTCAAAATAGCCCGACGGGATGTCACAAACCGCTTAAATTTTGTGCCGGTTATGTTGATGTTATTGTATTTTAATGATTGACTTCGTAAGTCAGTCGAAATGAACGTACAATAAAACAATGTTGCCAGATGGCATTTCTTTATTTGTATATGATTTTTACGTAGCACATAATATCCCTTTCACAATGTCACAGCATTTCACCGAAGTATGGCAAGACTGAACTCGCAACGGTAGCCACGAGTTGTCTACGAAATAATTGGTAAACATGTGTGTACGGTTGTTTGCGAAATCTTTGCTATGTTAAAGACCATGGATATACGTCTTTAACGGCAGCTCACAAATTGTTTCGACATAAGTACGAAATTCCTTCTATACTTATTCGACATTATGATAAAGACGATTCACAAGAGTATAATTATGTTTTTGTACGATAAGTTAGAGTAACAGCGGTTTCGTACAAGTATTTATATACGAGTTTATGTAATATGGTACGATTAGTTGCGACAAGACTATTAGTACGGTAGGGAAACGACTCCGTTGGATATATGGCAAATATTGTACGAGTGTATTAGCATTTTGTGTACATGTATTTGACATAATCATGACATAATATGTGGATTAAATATGATCTCGATTCATTCGCGTTGAAAAATATGCCTGGGGACGATACAGATCCGCAAGAAGGTATGCAACGATTGTCTTGAGTTACTATGTATGACTGTCGTAGAAAATATCAAATACATGTACACTCGAAAAACTGCCGCTGTGGTTATCTGTACTACTTTCCTGACATATGCTAAAAAATACGTAACTTTCAACAAGAGTAAAGGCATAATGCGAGAAACGACAAAACTTAAGACTGGAATACTGACATTATGCGAGAAACAAACGACGTAACTTTAAACAGAGGTACTGGAATTATGCGAGAAACGACGTAACTTTAAACAGGAGTACTGACATTATGCGAGAAACAAACGACGTAACTTAAGACAAGAGTACTGACATTATGCGATAATCGACGTAACTTAAGACAAGAGTACTGACATTATGTGAGAAACGACGTAACTTAAGACAGGCGTACTGACATTATGTGAGAAACGACGTAACTTTAAACAGGAGTACTGACATAATGCGAGAAACGACGTAACTTAAGACAGGCGTACTGACATTATGCGAGAAACGACGTAACTTAAGACAAGAGTACTGACATTATGCGAGAAACGACGTAACTTAAGACAGGCGTACTGACATTATGCGAGAAACGACGTAACTTAAGACAGGCGTACTGACATTATGCGAGAAACGACGTAACTTAAGACACGCGTACTGACATTATGCGAGAAACGACATAACTTAAGAAAGGAATACTGACATTATGCGAGAAACGACAAAACTTAAGACAGGCGTACTGACATTATGTGAGAAACGAAGTAACTTTAAACAGAAATACTGACATTATGCGAGAAACGACGTAACGTATGACACGAGTACTGATATTATGCGAGAAACGACGTAACTTTAAACAGGTGTGCTAAAATTTTGAGAGAAACGACGTAACTTTAAACAGGAGTACTGACATTATGCGAGAAACGACGTAACTTAAGACATGAGAACTGACATTATGCGAGAATCGACGTAACTTTAAACAGGTGTACTGACATTATGCGAGAAACGACGTAACATTAAACAGGAGTACTGACATTATGCGAGAAACGACGTAACTTAAGACATTAGTACTGACATTATGCGAGAAACAACGTAACTTAAGACATGAGTACTGATATTATGCGAGAAACGACGTAACTTTAAACAGGAGTACTGACATTATGCGAGAAACGACGTAACTTAAGACATGCAAACTGACATTATGCGAGAATCGACGTAACTTAAGACAAGAGTACTGAAATTATGTGAGAAACAAAGTGACTTTAAACAGGAGTACTGACATTATGCGAGAAACGACGTAACTTAAGACAAGAGTACTGACATTATGCGAGAATCGACGTAACTTAAGACAAAAGTACTGACATTATGTGAGAAACGACGTAACTTTAAACAGGAGTACTGACATTATGTGAGAAACGACGTAATTTTAAACAGGATTACTGACATTATGTGAAAAACGACGCAATTTTAAACAGGTGTACTGACATTATGCGAGAAACAACGTAACTTTAAGACAAGAGTACTGACATTAGTGAGAAACAAAGTAATTTTCAACAGGTGTACTGACATTATGTGAGAAACGAAGTAACTTTAAATAGGAGTACTGACATTATGTAAGAAACGACGTAACTTAAGCCAGGCGTACTGACATTATGCGAGAAACGACGTAAATTAAGACAGGCGTACTGACATTATGTTAGAAATGAAGTAACTTTAAACAGGAGTACTGACATTATGTAAGAAACGACGTAACTTAAGCCAGGCGTACTGACATTATGCGAGAAACGACGTAACTTTAAACAGGTGTACTGACATTATGCGAGAAACGACGTAACTTAAGACATTAGTACTGACATTATGCGAGAAACAACGTATTATTAAACAGGCGTATTGCCATTATGCGAGAAACGACGTAACTTTAAACAGGAGTACTGGCATTATGCGAGAAACAACGTAACATTAAACAGGCGTATTGCCATTATGCGAGAAACGACGTAACTTTAAACAGGAGTACTGGCATTATGCGAGAAACAACGTAACTTTTAACAGGAGTACTGTCATTGTGCGAGAAACGACGTAACTTTAAACAGGAGTACTGACTTTATGCGAGAAACGGCGTATCTTTAAATAGGAGTACTGACATTATGCGAGAATCGACGTAACTTTAGACAGGCGTACTGACATTATGCGAGAAACGACGTAACTTAAGGCAGGAGTACTGACATTATGCGAGAAACGATTTAACTTTAAACAGGAGTATGTTTTATTGTTCGGCCCTCCCAGTAGTTTCAATTGTTTTATATACACCACAATGTGCATATTAGACCGTTTTTCGTAACATAATCAAACCCCGCCCGAACATGCAATGAATTTCAGCCCTTCGGACTTTCGAAAAGGTTGGAATGGAAATGAATATTCTAAAATGAGCTAGACTATTTCGTAGCCTTATTCACGCAAATCTGTCTATTGAATACCACATTCTATCACTTTTTTGAGTTTTAGGAAACTGAGCAAACAACAATCACGCACTTTGAAAAGGAACCGTACATTATGTTCAGCTTCGTAATTCTGATTACAAAGGATTGATTCTTATTTTTTGTACGATCATGCAATATGAACGCTCGGCCGAGATTTTGCATATCCATGAAGCGCACCAGCGTTGCTAAGAATTTATTTGCTTAAATATGTTTTTAGGAAAACAATATAATTATACTTACACTGTTATTTTCGTAAAATATTTTGATTTAAAGCTGAAATATATTCATTTGAAGAAAAAAGAGATAATAAGAAAATCATACGTCAGTTTAAATCGGTGATGTTTCGCTGAACAACATTAATACATTTTCATTCGAAAGGGCTTGCATCACATTTATTTTAGAAACAGGATTGAAAATGTACAGTATTTCTCTAGTTATAAATCTATAAAGTCTAAAACTCAAAAAGTGTTTGGAAATAGGCAACTGCTCAGTACTCTTTGCAAAGCGCCATTATTCGCCAACTTATCTACCTCATTAGCATATAGTTGGTCAGTTGTCGAATAAGGGATGTCGTTGGTTTTTCCTATACATTTCTCTTTTAAATCAATCAAGCACCGTGTGGTTTTAAGGTTTTATCAAACATCTGACTGTATCGTAGATTTATAAGCTTATTTATATTAATATTGCATGGTATAAGGCATTAGACTATTTTATCAGATATTGAATTGATCTATTGAACTACTAGTAAATAATTGATAATTAACCCGATAACATAGTGAACAAAGTTGCATTTCTCGAAACCGCGGTAAGTGTTCTTACATCCAAGCTCCTTAATAAAAGTGAAGGAGGTGTGCTGATTTGTTTTATTAGCACGTGCTAAAACAATGTTGGATACCTGTTCTACTGATTATGTATAGAATTATTTTCATACGAATATTTCCTTCATCACTTACTGATACTGCAACCTATATTTTTAGTCGGTTTTGAAAAATAAATGTTTGATTAGAAGTTATCATGTAGAAAGTTATATACATAATTAATAACATTTTATCATATCTGG
Organism: Mya arenaria; assembly: GCF_026914265.1. Classification (NCBI taxonomy): domain Eukaryota; kingdom Metazoa; phylum Mollusca; class Bivalvia; order Myida; family Myidae; genus Mya; species Mya arenaria. The sequence continues at coordinate 67,586,369 of NC_069131.1, read as the reverse complement.
CGTATACTGCCACCTTTGGATTAGAACAGATCATATATGATTTTAATAATGAAATCAACAACAGTAGTTTTAATATTGAAAGTTTTATTGCAATGTTGTCGCCACCTATATCGATTTGGTCTTTAAGTGAGAGAAATATGAGCAGAACGGCAGGTTCTTTGAATTAATAATAAACATTCAATAGCTGAAATGAAATACGTATATTGGTACTTTGTACAATGTGGTAAAGAAGTATATAATTCTTAATAAACTTACAGCACGAAACCGTTTAAATGTCCCTAAGCACTACAATATTATCAACTTCATTTGATTCTCTTCGGGCTTATATAACAGACTATTCTTAATCCAGATGAATACACCTCATATTGGGAAACCCGAGTGAGGTATTTTTAACTTGTTCTGAATGGCTGTCAAAATCGGAATAAGTATACTTCTGTTAAGCCATCGAAGACGTGTGCTCATTTGAAAAACCCCAAAAAACATCGGATATTTTTCTTTTCTTTTTCGGAACGGCAGTCCGATTATTAGATCATAAAAGCAACAATGTTACAGGTGATAAAAAAATACATAGATAAAGATTAAATATACCATCTAGATTGCTTGACCAGTTCGGAAAGAATTTCTTCATCTTTTACATGAACATAGACTCTATCAAATCTTTACAACCTATCACATATAACTAAGATCGGGTAACTTTAGCCAATTTGATAAAGTAGCCCGATGAAAGTTTTGCTTGTTTCTTGTAAGGATATTCGGACTATATCCAAATAGTGAAAGATGCATCGTGTGGGACAGGGAAACTGTAAAGAATAACAATCTACAGATCGGACAACAGCCCCTACATAATTAACTCTACCATTTCAAACCCTTATTAACAAGAATTGCTTGGGCAAACTTGTAATCACATTTTTTTCGATAACAAAATGTCCCTGATATGAGATATTTCAATGTGTAGTGGTCCGCTGTAGGCGGTGGATGTGCGTTCATAGTGTAACTGTCCGCTATAGGCGGCGGATGTGCGTTCATAGTATAACATTCCGTTATAGACTGAAGTACGTACATAGTACGTTCATTTACTTGGTTGGTAATATGCAAATTAGCAATGCCCGGGCTACGTGTGGATAGAGAATTTAGTGTATATAATGGGATCTGTTGGCCTTGTTGATCTTTCGCACGTTATAAATGCTAAAGGCAATTCACCAGCAATGCTATATTACATGTGTAGTACGTAACTTTGAGAATAGTCTAGTCTAACATTACAATATAGATGTCGGCAATTATCATCATCATCATCAGCAGCAGCAGCATTAGAAGCAGAAGCAACAGCAGAGTAAAAGCAACATTTTGAAGTGATTACGTTGAGTGTACACTAGAATGACATTTTAATTGTGAAATACGCTTAACTAGATTCTTGAATATAAATAAACCGTAAGAAATAATAGTATCCTCAGATGTCATTTATTGCCTTGTGTTTACAATATTTCAACAGGACAATCGCGTGATGATGACATTGCACACAGTGTTATTATGTCATATAGGACAACGACGAATGGGACAAAGCGAATCCCATGAAATCAGCAGAAGTCGGTCTTAGTTTAATTAAGGATAATTTATATCCGTAAATCAACATTGCTTAATAGACCATACACTGCATTTAAATGATAGTACAGTGCTATGATTAAGAAGATATTGGAATCATTGTTTGCTTCGTATAGATTGCAATAATGGTGCAGATTATTATCAATCATGAGCAATATCCGTTCTTGAAGTTAACACTGTAATCAGCGTGACATCTATTTATTTGTACCATTCAAATGCTGTATTTAAATTAAAGTCAGCGGGCGGAGAGGGGGATTTAATTAAAACAAAAAGAATATTTACTAAAACGCATTTACGAAATTGTTCTCTAGTTCTTTTAATTCAATTCCTATCGTTACAGGGACTTTTAAAATTTGACAATTGGAGAAGGAAACATACTCCATTACAAAGAATGACGTTATATTCACACACAATATTTATATGGCACTATCTTAACTCATGTCAAGCTGAAATCGAACCTAAAGAGTTATTGCCAGTTTTGCCTTTCTCTGACAAGTACTTTCATTAAACATTAAAAATAAATTAATTTCTGTAATATATTTTCAGGAGCAACAGGTGGGCCCGAAAATTATTCGAAAGCATGGGTCAGACTGAATATAAATACAGTTATGGAAGCTCTCTATCTCGTGAATTTATTTCGACTTCGTATTTCAAGTGTGCGTAATATCTTAAATATGCGAAAAAAACATTTTTATTAGAATTTGCAAATTTGACATATTTGACAGAAAAATTAAACTGCTTTATAACTTTTGAACAAATTCCCTTCGATGTTTTATATATAACTTTTATACTTAATTTCAATTTCTAACTTTTTCGTTTTATCACCCAAAAATACATAGCAAAACTTTATTCATTTAAAATCAAATCTGTTTGAGTCAAATGCGGTATTGTTCTTTTGATTATATCACAGGGCGTAGCACAATGCAAACAATGTATTTGGCAAAATAAATCGTTGTAAATGACTGTAGGCGTTATTTTTAAAGAAACAAAGTTTTGTTTTAATGTTTAAGAAACGTCATGTTAGTACGATTTCTATTGTTTCGTTTATGTAACCGTTCTAGATCGACATGTGACGGTACCATAATAGACGGTGCCAAAATTGCAACTTCGTATTCCTCTTACATTCAGTTTTGTTGACAGGTAAACCAAACAACATTAGAACTTAATAAAACTAAAGTTTGTTTACAGCTGCAGCATTTTTACGAGCTATTAGAAGAAACAGTTAGTAGGTGACCCTATATGGGATGAACGGGGCGCAGAATACCATATTCGGGTTCGAGCTATGATTTCCTTTGCCCCTTATATCCAATTTCGGGTCACCTACTAACAACGTAACTTATAATATTGGTCAGTTGATCAAAATTATCAAATAGTAAGTGGTTATTTAAAATGTTGCTGCTTGCTAAGAAAGTAGGTGGTTGTCGAGTAGTTTGTTGGTTTATAAGGAGGTCATCTTTCACAATAATATATAGCAATGCAGATGGAATTGACCTAGCTTACCCACCTATCGAGAGGTCGGATTGTGAACCTCAATATATCCGAGGTATATTTTGCTTGATAATGATATAGGATATAAGTTCTTCCATCTTATCAACAATGCTACTCAGAGAACTGCAGAGCAGTGCAAAAGGGAGATCATCGCATTGAATAAATCTAGTATTCCGTCTCCTGTAGTGGGTTGCACTTTCTCATTTATAGAACTATTGTGCAATTTAGTTACAATGAGGTCACAACAAGAACAGTTTCATATGAGTCTCCTTTAAATATCTGTGTTTTAAAAGTGTGTGTACTGTTAAAATACTCAAACTATTATACTTCTGAATAATCATGAAACTATCTTTTTAAATCAACATTATTGCAGGATTTACAAACATATTTTTATCAAAATTATTTTCCACTCTATATGGACTCAACCTAGGACTATAGGATAAGGGCGAGATTTTAAAGGATATTTTTATACATGAGTATATAGAAAACTAGTGACCACTGGGGCGGGGCCACTTTTGACCCCGGGAACGTTTTTTGAACACTCTTGGTTATGGAATACTTCCTGAGGCTGCATACCATATATCATGGGCCTGGGCCATAGGGTTTCAGACGAAAATATTGATTTGTTGACGCCGGTCGCCAAACAACGGACGACGGACGCTAGACGCCAGATATTGATATCACAAAAGCTCAACATTGAGCACACCTTGAAGGTGGAATTGAGGCTTTATGAAAAGCATAAAAGATAAATATTACAAACTAAATATAAACTAACCCACCGAGACCGTATTGTTATATTTCGTTTTAGATTAACACGCGTGGTATTCGCTATCGCTTACAAGGTATATTAACAGAGTCAGAAACGTTGTTGAATACTTTTAACAGACAAGTGTTGATTTAAAAACACGTTTAGCCTTCTGGATACAGTATCCAGATGAAAGGTTTGTTTAATCTATTCCGGTAACACAAGTTTAATTTGATTTGAGTTTCATGCTGCCGAAAGTCTAGTAGGAAAGGAGGAAATGGACTTTCAACATAATAACACTTGATACGCTCGTTTGTGAACTGCGCAGCACAACATATATAATTGCTAATGCTACCTAGTAACAAGAGATGGTATAAATTAAGGGTGATTTAATAAAACTAAAATGGTCGACAGTTACAGTCAGTTTGTAAAACAGAGCTAAATTCAAAGTTCTTCCCAAAACAAAAACTTGGAGCAGGGAAGAACCCATTAAACAATCAAATCATAAATGTAGATATTAACACTATTTGGTGTTACCATGAATGTGGCGTTTAACATGCGTGATAGTGTTAACCTACGGACTGTTCTATTTTTAGATCAAGCGTATCTTCATACTATGCCGAGGTGGCATGGGCAATGGAATGTTACTGTGACATAATAAACGTGAGTATTAAAATTAAATGATTTTTGTAATGATTTGAACTATTCACTTCTTCTAGAACAAATCGTAATGTATAGAACTATTATCTCTTGTTTGTAATATTAACTAACTTAAACCTTTGTAATTTTAAAAACCTGTTTTAAATGGTTAAATGTTATCGTTTTACCATTCCAATTGAATACATTTATACAAGCCAGCTAGCATTAATTTTCAATTCACATTAATTACTTAAGAACCCGTCATTGATCGATGACGAAAATATCACATATAGAAACAATCTACATTCGTGTACGTAGCTGGTATATATAAGAATGATTATATCAACGGTACAAATGTCTGATGATATAATGTTAAAATGATTATTTAAAGCGGAAAAAGGAATGCCAAACGAGGTTTCAAATAAAATTACTCATACGGAATTGTGTCGTAGTTTATTAATGTATCTTCAATATAATATGACACATATTATGCGTTGTCACCTATTTATTGAATTTAGGAGACTATATAGTTGTAACAAATACACCACAATACAATTATAACATCAAATACAAAGATTTGTATAATAACAAACCAAAATGATTATCTTGATTTAAAAATAAATCAAAACAACTGAGGGCTGTTCTTCCGAATAGAACAAAGGACAGATGAGATATTATCTTAACATGAAGTAACCAAATTCATACTACTGAGTTGAATGGCTTAATTAGTATCACCCATAAACAAAACAGATATGAATTGCAATTGCTGGTTTAATAATGTACAAATACTTAATCCATTTTTCAATAGTATTATTTTATAATCTTCCTTTATTAATCTAATGGAAATATGTCTTTTGGGAACCTGCAACTTACGTTGATTTAAAATTGATTATTCGAACAGTAATGAAATATATACCATCACGTTTGCGTCTGCGTCTGCGTAACGCGTTGGTAAAGGTTTTGCATGTATCGTTATCTCAGCAAATACATCATGTATTGTATTACAATTTTAGATATATGTATCTTTTTATCTATCATGCTTAATAATAAAGCTAGATAACAGCATTTTGAATAAAATTTTGATTTTAAAAAGCAAACTCGACTTAGAAAGTATTTAGCGCAAATAGGATAATGTCTCGGCAACGTCTTAATGTATCGTCCTTTTCAATAATTCATGTATCTGCCCTTGAATACACTTCAACCGGGTGAATTAGTCCCCTGAATCAGAAAAGATATATTTCAAATGACATACTTGAATTTTAGATTGTTTGGTCGAAGCTAATTTTGTAAAATACTATGTTTCTGGAGGTTTTCAATATAATCTATATAAGAAAATGGGCTACAACCAAACAAACATAGCGTAAAGCATGATATTTAACATATGTTCTAACTTGTTGGGACTAAGGGTAGTTCAGGTCTCGTAGGGACTATAGTTTTTTCATGGAAAGATGAATGAATTATTGTAAAGGACAGTTACAAATGCGGCCTGTTTATTGACGACGGGCATTTAAGTTGATATCTGGCCGAAGATGCACGTACATTCTCAACTATTGACTCAACTGAGTCAACCGAGTTTCATGTGAAGTAGGAAACAAATAGTTATAAAAAACATTGACTTCAACCAAACAAGCGAACATTAAGGCATGGCATTTGAAATATATATTTTCTTCTTCCGGGGCTAAATCGCCCGGTTGAAGTGCATTTTAGGTGAAGATAAATGAGTTATCAGAGAGACAACTGCATTGAGACTTCATACAACGATAATCAACCATCCAACCTACTTTAAAGAACTAAGTTAGATAACTCTATACATCATGTGATGCATTTAAACTTTAGAAATGTGTTCAAACTATACAAACTTCTTAATTAAGCTAAATTTCTATATTTTGCAAATAATGGAAAATATTGCCCTTTATTGTTATACTTTAACATTCTAGTAAAGGTTTTGCACATATGTCAATATCTCAGCAATACCTGATATATTGCATTGAGGCTTTCTACATTGGTACTCGACGATCAAACATTCTTTAATTATCAAGTAAGATAGATAGATAGATGGATTCTTTTATTCCTCCAACAATGGAGGGCATAACATATTTATAGCATATAATACATGAATATACTGTTGATATATAATCAAAACATGGAAAATAATATGTACCCTGAAATTGATGTTATGCATATAACATCAATTTCAGGGTACACAACACTTCAAAGACTGGGAAATAAATGACATGTCCCTACACTAAACCTGGTAGATAGATAGATGATTCTTTTATTCCTGCATTTTAGATAAGAATTATGACAATGATAAAGAAGTGATATTTATAAGAACAGTAAACACAGTGAAATAAATAATTACTTTTACAAAAAAACCCAAAATGAACAAAACTTCAAATGAGGGTATGCTTACACACATTGTACATGTAATTACATATGCGGTAAAAATTGAGCCAGTTGCCTGCTGAGAAAAATAGATATCGTGGTACCGTCTTGAAAATATTTACTCGACAATGGTCGCGGAACGTATATGATCGTAACCCGGACATCATTTCTAATAATTGTTCTGAATAATGCATTCGACAAAATTCATCAAACTGTTTTGCTGTGAATAATAAACTTAATTTTCGCCAAAGGCACTGCCTAGTAGTATCGTTCGCACGACAAAATAACAAAAAATGTTCTGAAATGAAATATGTTTGATCAGAACATAGTGTGCACCTAGTAACGTAAGGTCTGCTGAAAATTTTACTTAGAGCTAAGGTCACCGTCCTGCAATATTTGAGTTGCTCACGATATATTTGACAGAACCTCCATATAATACATGATGTGATATTTCATTATTAATAGACAGAAAACCATGCAAACTGTCTTCACTCAATAGCCTTGATTGAAATTCTGCGTTAGCAACGCCGTAACGATGTTTTTCCACGTACACATTACTGTAAACATGCCATTTTCTAGATATTGGTTAACGTAAACCAAAATAATGTATTTGCACAATATTTGATATCAATCGGGAAAAAAATCTATTATTTGACTTGGACTCTCAAGGAATTCAAGAAGGCTGTATATAAATATCCGTTTAACTGTTTTCGCGGGGTCCAGTTTGCAAAGTTGTCCGAAGAACAAAAGTTTTGTTTTGTCTATTGTGTAGTTAAAAGATAAAATACCGATAGAGTCTAGTGCTACGACTGATCTACATGCGCGTGAAAATCCTTGAATCGACTTAAAACATTGTTTATGGACACGAATCAGGGAGTTTATTTGTGTTATTAAGATATTGTTCCGCACCATGCAACCGTATAAAGCCTTTGGAAGTACTATCGTTTCGTAAAAATGTTTCATGGTTAGGGGTTGTAGACTTTGGTCATCTGATGCCCCGCAATCTGTAAGACCGAAATAAGATTTTCATATACTTGTCGCATAGTACCCCGAGATGTACGTAACTGGCTGTTTCTTCTACGCAGTATGAGCACAAACCATTGATCTACAGGAACAATATTTAGACCTATACGTTGTAGTTACCTTACTATTTATTTTCACATACTAGTGTGCTTTTGTTTGATACCAAAGACCAAAGAGTAATATGCCTAAATTTTGATGTACTAAACATTGTGTTGTTATTACAAGTTTTGTCTACTTTCACTTTCGCACAAGTGCAGAATAAAATTCATGAACTAAAAAAGAGTTTTGTCCAGATTTAGCAAAACACTTATCGTTGTCTTCAAATTAAATAGATGTTTATTTTAATGTTTATTTTGCATAATTTAGCAATTTTCTTGATTTAATAGGCGTCAAACGAACTTTCATAAACTGATTGCTTTAATTTGCAGAAGATTTGAAGATATCATCATGTCGGATGATATCCCAGCCAAACGACGAAAAATTGGGACAGAAGAAGACCCTTGCTCTTCCAAAGGACGTTATTACGATGAGTTTGAAGGTAAAAAATATGGACTACCATATTCAGAAAGTTAACATTATGTTTAGTTTAGAAAATCGTAACGACAATGCATCTTTGTCGGTGAATAAAGAAAGTTTTTAAAGTTCTCTATGTCACGCAAGGCAATCATTTGCGATGGATGCAACACGGTTTACTATCTTTGTTCATGTTGCTGTTGGTTTTGATTTTATAAGGGTGAATCCACGTCATGCGTTCTTATTCGACCAAGATGAAATATAAAGAATCCTTTTCTTTTTCAAACTAAGTTTGATCACTCTTGTCTACGAAAACAGTCGGAAAATTCTGAGGGATGTTGACAATAGAATTAAGGCTTTCACGCCCCCTTTTAAAATAAAAGCACGTCGATAGACCATACCTGTCCGTACAAGCATTCAAAAACTGTTTAACATAGGACCAGCAAGCTACAGTAGTAGGCTGTACAGCACCAGAAGTTGGCTTTCGTTGTTTAAGACCAGTAGGTTAAGTGATGGCCACAGTCAACAGTCTTATAAAAACTTCGTACGCAAAATAACTCGAGATCGGTTTGACCTATGACTAATGATCTTCAGTGATTTGACCAGTATATGGCTAAAACTTTAAGGCTCACCTAAGCACGAAGTGCTCAAGGTGGGCTATTGCGACCGTCAAGTTTCCGTCGTCCGTTGATCGTCGTCCGGCGTCAACATTTTAAGACTTAAAGCACATTTTTCTCTGAAACCCAATTAGCCAGACCCACGCTATTTGAAATGCAGTTCTATGTACCGGTCCGTCACCAAGATTGTTCAAATTATATACCTGGTGTCAAAACTAGCCCCGCCCGCGGGGTCACACGTTTTTCATAACTATATATAGTAAGTTCCTTGAAAATCTACTAATCTGAAACTGCAAGGCCTAGAGCCTTGATTTTTGGTATGTATTACTTATGTGAAAAACTACAGAAACAAGCACAGTAGCAAAAAAGCTTAAACATAAACCCTGTTTAATGGCACTGGGTAAACGCCAAAGACATAGAACACAAAAACAAAAAATCACAAACAAGAATCATTAAATAGTCCTTTACCAAAAGTTTTCAAATTATGACTCTTGGATGAAAGATGGCCGTACCTTGGGGTTCTATGTTTTATGTAGAAAAAATCCTTTTTCTCTAGCAACATTTAAGATACAACAAACACTTTGGTACCTTCTTAAACTTTTATAAATAATAAACAACTTTACCGTGTGATGTTAATCATTTCATTGTAAAATAACAAAATAGTTTAATGCAAGTGTAAACTCCACGTTATTAAAACGTTTAGTCCAATTATACCTTAGAAGAAAGGTCGCAAGTGTATTCATTCAAAAATTAGATAAGGACAATCAAACCCTCCACAGGAAAACCAGTGTTTCACACTGACCTGAAAATATCTTTGTGCAAATAGGCTCAGATCTGGCGTGGGGATTCTGAGAATCAGTTGAACTGGGCAGGAATGTACATTGTGTAGGTTATTATTGGCTTTTTATAAGTTTTTGTGGGCACACTTTACTGTTAAATTTTCGGGAAAGTCATGTTTTATAACATGAAAAATATGCATTCGTTATATTCACAATTGCAAATGTGTATACATAAACTGATATGACTTGCACTTAATTAAATCAATTCATTTATTTCAGTTAATTAATACATGCTATGTATACATTTGTTTCTTTCAACAGGTCTAAAAAACACCATTGTTCGGCATTATCTCTCTGAAAATACCAAACTGACGCTAGGGCCATTTTTTCAAAAGGAAAATCCAGACCTTGATGACTTTTACGTTCCACCAACACTTTCTAAAGTTTTGCCAGTGAGGTTGGCTACTGGATATACCAGTTACAAAAAAGAACCTATAACAAGTCTAGAGCAACTATTGAACCCACTTGGCAGGCGCAAAAGATTTACCTGCATCACATCAAATGCTGGATTGGGCAAGACCTCGTTCTGCAAATTTTTAGCTCGATTATGGTGTGCTGTAAAGAAAAACGACCATCACCTCTTGGATGCATTCAAAGGGAAGGCGGATTACTTGCAAGACGTAGAATACTTAAGAAAGTTCGACTACCTCTTTTCTGTCAGCATAAAAGATGTCGAAAGCAACAATGTGAATATAGACGATATTATATTTAGCCATCTGCAAAACAAAATCGATGATTCATGGGTAAGTGAAAACGACAAAAAGAAACTACAACAAGACTTGAGAGAGAAGCATAGTTTAATCATATTAGATGGTTTAGATGAGAAAAACATGTCAAAGTTCACGCCTCCCCTTGAATCTAGGAACTACACAATTATTTGTACTTCTCGTCCTTGGAAACTTGGCGCCTTGGGCATGTCTACATCGACATACACAGAAATCCAGCTTGAGGAAATGAACTTGGAAAGTACACACACACTTTTAAAACATGCCAATGTTTGCCTGAATAGTCAGTCTGTAATCAAGCGTGATATTGGTGCCTTTTTTACTGTTCTTAGAGAACAGAACTTGGAAAGTCTTTTGCCAAATCCACTCATAGCCTTGCAATTACTCTGCATTTATTACGATCGATATGACATGAATAAAACAGGAACAAAACCATTCTTACTAGGACAGACACGAACACATATGTATGCCAACGTAGTCGATATGATGTTAAAACTTGCAGTTGAGAAAGAGCTAGAATGCTTCGAAGTGTTGTGCGAATTTCAACAAGATAAAGATGATCTACCAACGGGTTTTGATAAAACTAAAATATGCAACCGCATACCATCATTCGTCCTCAGTCTTGGAAAGTTAGCATTTTACGACATAATGCGACAATCTGAGACCGAAATGACGGAGAGTTTTGTCTGCGAATATTTTCACGACAAACTGAAACAAATCTCAATAAAATTTCTTTTAGCATCTGGTCTCATATCGGGATCTGTCTCTAACCTATTTAGTGACAAATCAATGGTTTACACATTTTTGCACAAGACATATCAAGAAATGCTCGCATGTGTATACATTTGTACAAGGCAATTGAACAGCGATGATTGGGATCGCTTTGAAACATACTTCAAAGCAAATGCATCCCCCGACATGATGTCATTCTTGTGTGTTATGAACTATGAGCAAGGAAAGAAGTGTTCAGAAATGTACAGTGCAATCGATAGAGTTTTCTACAGAGATGGAAAATATCACGAGAATGAATTGATCAGTTATCAGAATGCTGTGCTTATGGCCCACGAGGAATGCATCAACAGTGGAACACAAACAGCAGATATTGTTTTTAAACACATGATTATAGACAGAAATAACAACAAGGGACCGCCTTGTTTATTGGTGGCACAAAATATGCAGAATATTAATACATTGCTTTTGAAATCTTCAGCACTTGGAAGTGACGACCTAGATATGGAATTCAGAGAGAACAAATTGACCTCATTACGTACTCTTATCATTACTGGTAATAATGATACATTGATGCTTGAAACACTAACAGAACCGTCAAGTGAACATTTACGATTTCTTTTCATCAATGATGTGGAGTTGAAGAAAAAGCATGTAGACCTAACAGGCTGCACACATTTATCTAATATTGAATTAGAAAATGTTTGCTTTTCTTCCATGAAAATAAAAGCAGACAACTTAGAACAGTTCTGGATGTATTTTGAAAACCAATTCCTACAACAGGGACCCACTAGAGATCTAGAGCTACAACTACAAGGAACGTTTTCAGCAAAATTGAAAGAATTGAGTGTCATGCATGTGAAGCTAAACATTGCTACCGACTTGTCTGAGTGTGTAAACTTACAGAAATTAGTATTAGAACATATTTCTTCTAGTCCGGAATATAATGCAAAATGTTTTCAAAACTTTGAGAATTTAACTCATTTGAAAGAGGTACTATTAGATTCATTACAGTATCCAAACAATGCCACACTGGACTTCTCTGGACTCATAAATCTCGAACGACTTAGGATTGTTAACGTTAAAGTAGACAAAGCTGTCATTACGACTAAAAAACTAAGTGAACTATGGGTATATTATAGTAGACCAATCGCAAATACGATTAAACCACTGATTGTTACCGTTCCTGCGTCATCGAACTTTACAAACAATCTGGAACAGCTTAGTCTTGTTCATGTTGAACTGTATGGACATTTTGATTTTTCACAGTCAAGTAAATTAAAGCTGTTAATAGTGCGCAATTTGTCTACAAAACACGGAATATCTGTTTTAGATTGTTTAGCAAACTGTAATGATCTAGAAGAGCTACGCATTGAAACATTGTATTCGTACGAGAATAAGGTACTAGACATGTCACATATGACGAATCTCAAATATTTGTATATCGATGTGCTGACCTTAAATGTACAGATTGTGAATATACCAACTGAAAATTTAGAAATATTTTGGACGTTTACTTCCGAACCGAAACAGCAATTACGTCCACCAAAAGAGCTCCATCTTCCAGAACACGCTCAATTCACCAGCAGCATTTGTGAATTAAGTCTAGAGAATGTTCAAGTAAACGAGACCGATTTATCCATGTGTGAAAACCTGTCGATACTTCGTGTTGATGAAATATCACAATCTGTTGTAGGAAGCGTTGATTCAGATGCAATAGAAGAACTGTATCTTGTTAACATTACCACGGATCGAATAGGAATGGTTCTCAAGGATAAAGAATGGAGCAGGCTTTCAAAACTATCGTTTGAACGATGTGAACAGCTTATCATTTCGCCCATTTTAAATCATGCGAGTACTTTGCAGACATTGCAATCAGTGCGATTCAAGAACACTCGAGTAGAAAACATTGTCGTCCAATTCGCAGAGATGTGTATTCATGAGTTGGAATTTGAAAATATGTCTCTTCCTGACGCATGGCTTCTAGATATTGCCAACCAATTTTCAAAACGCTCCAACGTTTTGAAATGCAACGTTAGGAATAGCCTCATTTCGAGCACAAACATTGAAGACGTTTTCGCCAAATTGAAGAATGTTTGTCGAAATTTCAAAAGTCCAATTATCAAAAACATACTTGCTGAAACATCCAGCCATCAAATAGATTATCTTCACTTTGAAACGAATCATTGAAAGTATCGAATGGATACCTCATATATCAGAAGTTTCGTCTCCATCCTGTATTTTTGTTTTGAATGTGAAACCTTACTTGAATATATCTATGAGCAATACATTATTTAAAGGTTGTGATTGGTTTTTGGGTTATTATTCAAGCAATATGTGTTTGTGATTTACTATCATTGTTGATTATGTTATTGTTTTTTTGCATGTATTGAATATAATGTAGAAATGTAGTGCATGCAATGTTGCCTATTCCATATTGCTGGTAAAGAAATTCTTTAAAAATGTGCAATATTTTTGCAAATAAAAACAAATGAAAACTGTATGTTCTGCGGTCGTTGTCAGAAATGTTGATGCAACTCAAAGCTTGATTGCAAAGTTTGTTCCTGCGATCACGTGCGATATAGTCTTGACGCAAATTTAAAATGAATATTTAAATAGTAATTCCCTCAATACCATTCTATAACCTCCTATAGAAAACAATACAATCAATACTTTTTAATGGTATAATTTTCGAGTGAGGTTTCATTGAAGCGATTTGGGAAACCGATAAACACATACAGCATAAACTAACCAAATGAGCAAAGTTTGTCTAGTTAACGACGCGCTTGCAAACAATGGAGCTTAAAGACGTGGTCGACTGGCCGAGGAAAAACTGAGATAAAACCCTCCTTCTGGGGAAAACTCAGAAACCTCTGCCCGTTTGTCATCCCGATTTACAGGATTTGTCTCGTACCACTAGATGTCGGGCCTTATCACCCGTAACCTTCTTAACAAGTATGTATAAAATACATATTATTTATATGATTCATGTATACGTATCAATTACAAGTCATAAAGGTGTCGATTACAAGGCTATGTAAACAATTAAGATCAGATCATTCATATGATAAAATTGCATAATAACAGAAAACGTTCACCTTAAACATTTGATTGTAATTGTTTGCAGTTAATTGTATCGATGTGAACGTATCGGCTTACCAGCCCTGAATGTCTTTACATTCATATGCGCACAATAAACTCGTGCATATGAATCACTCGTGCTTATAAAACGCCACCGGGCGGTTATTCCATTACAAACAAGGGAACTTAATTTATTCTAATTCATTTTACTCAACGCAGAAAATAATACATTTATGTGTTTAAGCATTTCATAAAAGTGTGCACAATTTATCACATTTCATGTGTCTTACTTGTGGTTTCGAATTACTTTCAACTAAACTGAAATGCACGACATTTGTACAGCAAAACATGCATTTGGAAGCACACTTGCAATTGCGGCTATCACATATGCAAATAATTGTTAATAACAGTTCACAAAAGGGGATTTATAATTCGCACACACATTCATTATGAGAAGATGACGAATAGCGTGCAAAACCAATGTCTGTAGGTCAAATTAAAACTGACAAAACCTTTGTTGAAACGTCCAAGTTATTTAGAATTGTCCGGGCAAAAACTTAGTCATGTATTAATGGGACTATATAGACAAGTTTCCTCCCTTCACGACATGTCATTGACGTATTTAGCTCCAAACGTATGGCACATACAACCATTTAACTTCAAGAATGTCTGTCAGAATGGGATTATTTGCTCCTCTAAATTGTGTGACATTCTACAATATATTACGAGAGTTAGAGCCCTTGACTAAGTTACAAATGGCCCGAAAAAGAATATGTCACATGTAACTTCACTTATGAAACTGCAGAAGAACTTTGCCTAGCATGGTCAATCGCGAACCTTGGATTTGTGTGACAGTTTAGTCGCTCTGACTAAGATTGTGACTCCGAATTGAAATCCAGAGTTCAAAAACAAAATTAAGATGACAAAACAATGGCGAGTTTTATAATGCGCATGCTCGTGTTGTTAATACGGAAACACGACATTCAGCCATTTCTGAGTACAAGCGGTTTTGTCGGGGTATTTTTTAAAATATGTGATAACTTAAGTTTATTCGACTTGTCAATGCTGCCGATAAGCCAAACATAATATTTTTAATGCAATGAATGTCAATGTTTTTCAGCTGATAGTGCATATCTTGGACTTCTTGACTTTCTGCTCGTTTCTGCTCTGTTTTCGTCATTATGTATCATTAGAAGTCTATACAATATGTTCAGATAGAAATGGAATTTGTCTAAAATAAAGGCCACGTTTTAATGATAAAAGCAGTTATTAAATTCTTATATGTCATGTTATAGAAATTGAAGCATTTACAAAGTTCGTTCTTACAAAATACAATTACCCTGTATTTTTCGGAACGGAACGTAACAAAATTAATATATAAAAACGCCAGGCGATTTAAGACTTACTTCATATATATGTGTGTCCTTCGAGCACTGAACAAAATAGCATCTCCTCGAAAATAAAACAACTGAACATGACATAAATATATATTATCTTTGATTGGTATTATATAAGGATTTTCGATTTTATATTTGTGAAATGCAAAGAATTTGTATTTAGAGTGAATGCCAATGCCGTCACTACACAAAATGTACACAAAGTTGAGGAAATAAAAAAAACGATTTTTTTTTGCCATTTAGGCCACACCAAATTGATATTTCGTTCCTCGGATTTACCGCTCCTATTTTTATGAAAATGTAAAAAAAATGTTTTTATTTTTTTTGTGCGCCCGCACCTCCATTTTGATCGCCAAGCAGATTTTTTTCAGGTAATAATTTATTAATAGGCTAAAAATAATCAAATATAATTTTTCTACGCTAGTTTTCGTGTTTTTGTAAAGGGAAGTTACCGATGCGTAGTGTTTTTATACTGTATCTCGATCGGTTTAGCATGGGTTTCAATAAATTCAATCAAAATGGCGGCTTCCGGTATAAACAATGTGGCTCGAAGTTTGGAAATTAAATCTTATTTTTGACAATAAATATGTTTTGAGCATGCTTGAATTCATTTTTGATCGTCTCATGCACTAAAGGATCATTATTTAAAGCAATCATTAGGCAATAAAGCATGTGTATCTAAGACTGGTAGCGATTATATTGCGTAATTAGTGACTCGTTTTGAATGGAAATCGGAATGATCAACTTAGTACTGTCCATTACTGTTTTATTCAAGTCATAATACAAGGGCCCAAAATTTTACCTTGTTACGACGATGCTGAAGATGATATGGAACATGAGTCATTGTTTGGTCCATTTGATGTATCAAGCTCATTTTTGATCAAATTCTGACAAAACAACAGTTTTGAACAAGTATCTTTTCACAAATAGCTATATAAACACTGGTCTGGATATAACTCAACATAAGTAAGCGTAAGTTTATCACCTTATATTTTGTTTTTATGTGCAGCATAATCTGGGATTGTTATGCGCTTGTCAATTGTAACCACTGCCCCGCCCACCCCTCGACCTTGTTCCAGGGGTATACCGGGGACAGCAGAGGCAATGGGCTGTGTTTTTACCTTACAGGTGGCCCCCAGTGCCTAGTGAATGTGGTTTTGTCTTCAAATTGAAAATAGTCGGGAATGGGCCTCACATAGGTATTTGGGGTTGCGGGGCCATTTGGCAGGGATTTTACCAGCAGTGTTTCCTTGCAGGTCGGGTATTTTACCCGGGTTTTGAGAGACCGGGAGTCAAAGTCCCCGCTATTCCGGACTTAGGAGGGGGGGGGGGAGGTGGCATATAAAATTGGCTGGTGCATAAAAACATCTAAATAACCAAAAAAAGTACTCTAAAAAATATCTTTCTTTTTGTTTTAATAAGCACATGTCATTGCATTTCCTGTGATAATAAAAACAAAATTTAGTCTATGTTAAATGGAGTCTGATGTTTGATGATGCCTGTGTAAGTGATCATTTTTTACAAATGCAAAATCAATCCTAAGTTATGTCTAAATACAGCTGCATATGATGTTAAACTGATTCAGGTAGATTTATATAAGTCGTTTCCAACTTTTTACTAAAAGCAGGGTTATTTATTATTATGAATTATCGTCATATTAAAGTACGTTTTAATTATATAAGAAATTAGATTTATCCATATAATGTTTGTACTAAACACGGATGAATAAATAGAGTGTATTCCGACATTTTCCTAATGTCCGTTAGAGGTTCAGTTTAAGATGGCATTAAAATGGGTTTAAGGGCAATTATTTTGAACAATCCTTCTTATTTATATTGAATATAAGGAAAAATATATTTTTCGCTCTTCGCTCGCTTCGGTTTTAATGAAAACTGACAAAATTTTATTTTTATTTTTATTTCGCTCGCTCGCTCCAATTTATTTTGGCAAAAATCCGAGGAACTAAACATTAATTTGGTGTGGCCTTAAGACATTTATAAATAATTAATTTTTGAGTGAAAAGCATTTAACTACATACTAAATAATGCATTTATTGAAAACATTAATTACTGATAACAAGATAGTAACCGTGTATTTAAAAGCCGAAAACACAACACTATTTAAAGATTGGTGAGTGATAAAAGATTTGCTGTGATGTTCTATCGTCATATAAGGTAACAATACCGCGTTTTCTCCATATTTCATTCCAATTAAACTTGGTAGCCTTCATAAGAACCATTGTATTTGACAATTATTCATCCTTTTTGACATATTAAAATAATCGGTTGAATTGTGGTTAATCTTATTTGGGAGTAAGAGTGTATCTTTAAATGCTTTATTGAAACTTAATATTGATACAGTTCCAGTGCAGTATATATGATGGCACCAATTACTGATGCTTATTTTCTGATGGCCTTGTTGACAATGAAATATGTGTTCTATTTCGTTTTAAGACTTGTAATTGTACGTGTGTAGCACCCTCAAATGTCGCTTATGTTGTCTATGGCACCAGTTACATCAAATATCACAACATTCAGATGTATATAACATACCTGCATTATAAGAATGGTAAATATTTAATTATTAGTGTTCTAAGATTAACGGATATATCCCCTGTTGATCCCTTTATTTGTTAACCTAACACCTTCTACAAATAATTCATTTTTTATTTAAAACTGTGCAGGTATGCCGCTCATTTGGGTCATCTTTGTGCCTGTCCGTGTCCTTTTGTCGCTTTTCAGAGTAATTATTACATTTGGTGGTCTGTAAGCTTATTAATTCTCGCACTCGGGCCTTGCCCATTCGGCGAGTGCTCCGATATGATTGTTATTATTTTTATGTTGTTTGGAGCAAAGTGCGAGTTGTAACCCTGGTTAGAGCTTCCCTGGTCCTTTAAATTGCACCAGTGTATGGCACTGTCAAACGGGACCCCAATTTAACGGCCCTCCCGGAAGGCGATACGTATTTGTTTAGTGGTGCGGCGGGGAATCGAACCTGCGATCCTTGAATTGACAGTCAAGTGTGTTACCGCTAGACGACGAATCCAACAATCAACAATTAGTACATTTAGAATACATATGTGTTTGTATTTCGGGAATTCATACATTTAATTGTTGACTAAAACCATGTATAGTTATGTATAAATAACACTCTTTGCATTAAACATTTAATCTTCGAATAGATTTGATATATATTCTTTACACCTGTATTTTCATCAGGTTTTGAAATCTGATTACATGAGGACAGCTTGTCAAATGGGCACTGCACATGTGCAAACGGTACCTTGGGAGCTCCCGGTCAGTTTGTTTGACAATAAGAAGATATTTTGAACCTTGAAAAGTGTGCATGTACGTATTATATATGAAGCTACTTTTTATTTCTCAGTTAACATTAAACTTCTTTTTGTTAAAACTTGCTCAGTTTTGCTCGGGCTGTATTATTTTCTAAAGTGGGATATGGACCATAATTAGTAATAACTTATAATCCAAGATTATTGACCAATGCATGTGCAAATGTACCAATCTGACGCGTACAGTGTGCCTTCGAGTAACCAATACCGGGTTATTTTCTATTTAATTTTTTATTTGTCAAACTGCGTTTAACATATTGCTCAATCGGTCACTAATCGCTTTATGTTGTTCGCGTATATGCTATTTACAATGTTATGTTTTTACAATTTTAGTTTTGATGCAAAGTTTGAAGATCATGGCCAGAACGGATTGGTACAGGTGTAGACGAAAATCGCCGAAAGTGCCCGACAATAAACAATCTAGACCGAACGTCATCACGGAAACACCCGAACGCGATCTGCGTCACAAGCTAAGTGTTTATATCATAATGCGAGGTTGACAGTTCTCTTTCATCTAGGTATGATTGTTTTTGACAACATTCGATGGCTCCGATAATGTTTTATTGAAGGAAAATCCGAAAAGAAACACTTGTGTGTATGAATGTTTATAAGTAAGTTTTGTTTAAATGCGTAAATAATTATATCTGTTCACGACATTCATAATTCATGGATGATTCCAAAATCGAAATTGTTTCATTATTTGGAAGTAATTTATATTTTATTTTCATTTTGTATTTTGTGGGCAATGTGAATAAATCACTTCGGGTAAGAAAATAAATTGCAAACAAATCTATTTTGTTACTTAAATAAAAGATGGGATTTAAGTTTCCGGGAAAGAACTGTTTCTTTCGAAAGCAAACCCAAATATATATGTAGAAATGTCTTTGTTATTTTTTATAACAATAACATTAAAATCAAACTAGCATTTTCGGTTGGTTTTCTCAATCTTACAGTGAAAGTGCAAGCGCCAGCATCTTTCCCAAGATTGCTTTAACCAAACCCGGGTAGCAGAACATGTTTATTTTGTTTTCATGTTATTCGCCACATTGTTGGCACGAAATTGGGGTAATTTTCTCGCAAAAATGTGACAGTCTGATAGGCAAACCTTGTTCACAAAATGATTTTCATTTTGTTTTGTTGGGTAATAAAAAATCATTTTGAAACATAACATAATGAAAAAAAAATCGGAATATGAACTTGGTTGTCGAAATTAAGCAAATAAATAAAATCAAACATGAATATGGACGTTGATGCACATTGAACTTTTTATTAAATTTATAGTTAACATTGAATGTATTTATTTCAATATTTTTGATACAATCATACACATTCGGTGTCCCTTTTCATACCAATAAGTAATACTTTGTATAAAGCAGCAAACGTAAATAATATTTATTTTTATTATTTTTCGCCGCCAATTCTATCACTCTTTTCAGAGATGTAACTTTCCTAACACCTAAAGTTGGCCTTGCATCGGGAACGCCCAGGTGCAAGCCTTCCAGTGAATGACGTCAAAGAAATCTACCGCCCGCTCAAAGGTCACGTGCACATCAACATAGAGACGACAACAAAGCGATTAAGGAATAGTTTGGTAAGTAATGTGATGATGATGATGATGATGATGATGATGATGATGATGATGATGATGATGATGATGATGATGTAATGTAGAGCTATCAAATGCGATTTATCAATTGATGTTTTTCAAAAAATGCCCTATTAATGTTTTTTCAGATGAAATTAAAAACTTAAATTAAAAAGATTCATCTGCCAAAAAAGAAACGAAGAATATGTTTCTATAACTTTAGTGCTCAAACAAATGTAGCATCGAAGTTGCCTTTATTGAGATATATATGCTGCATATTGATAGTTTTCATAGCATTAACCTAGAAAAAGAGAAATCTGAATAATCAGCAATGTTATGTCATAAATTTATGTTACCGTCTTGGGCTCAGAGTGAAATAAAAATAATTATAAGTAATCATCAACAGCACTGATGAAAAAGTAATTCCCGTTTTGTGTGTTTCTTTTAGATAAAACCTTCAACAGAACGACATAGGAGACTGACGTGGACCTTTTACCCGAACAACATTGGGCAGTCAAGTATCGCCCCCTCCCCCTCACCTCGCCCCGGCAGACCCCATTTCCGGAACTCCACGTCTTCCTGATAACAGGTGCGTACGTTATAATCTGGACGTTTTGTAAAGTAATATCTTTATCGTTAACCTGGAAGTAAAAATGAGCCCGGAGAGGGCTTTAACACTTTACCGCTGGAATAATGTTAAGCAGCTAGAAAACCGAACTAAGCCTAATTCTCGAAGTATATTTAATCCCTTAAAACAGGATCAAGCTAAGCAAACACATTTTGTTGTATCAAATGTATAGAAATGCCATTTTAAAGAAGTTTGAAACAATTAAACAAAAATGATCTTAAAGAGACTCGTTTATGCTTTTGAACAATTTGTTTTTTCCGGTAAGACATCTAATCCGGAATTACTCAAAAAAGTACACTTTGAGTATAAAATAAACATTCTAGTATTACTTGAGTGTGAACCCTTGCAGGAACTGACAACAAAACCTAACGCCCACAAGGAACCGTACACATACATAACTGAACCTTTACGTCTGTTGCTGAACCCCTTTCCTGACGCTATTCAAAATTGTGAACTTCAAAGACATAATTCAGCATATGTCAATATTTGTTGAGATTTAAAAAGTGCATTTTACAGAAAACACGAACGAGTCCTTTAAGATGATCATGTAAACATATTTGTTTTTGTGTTGTTGAATCAAGTTTAAATAAATAAACTAAGAAACCTTAGCGTATTAGACTAAAGACATTTTGAGATTTCATCGTTTGAGCATGTCTGGCTCCCTTCCTACTATATGAGCAAACTGCAAAGTTTTGTTCGTATGTTTGAAAAAAAATATAAAAAGGCCCCCCCCCCTTGTTGAAAATCCCCCTCCTTATTTTCACCCTCGTTTTCTGTATTCCATTATTTGTGGTGGCTACAAAACATGTAAGACTTTATGAAATCATGCCCACATACAAACACACAAACATACAAAGAAAACATGACAGCCGATACAGATCCAAAAATGTCAAACATGTCAAGTATTTCGTATAAGAGATTCGGAAAACGTTTTCGATGTTGTGAGTGGTGTGGATAGAGTAGTATCTCTTACTTGTTATGAAAAACTGTGTGTTCGAACAGATGTTGTCCTGCCTGTTGGTTGAACCGTCCAGTTGCGTTAGCACACATCAAGGAAAGGAAACAATACTACAAGAAATTGGGTAAAATAGAAACTAACGACTGGTTATAGAGAGAGATGAGGCATGATTACCTCGCCACCATTAAGAAAAGCACAAGGGAAAGGTTTAAAAGTGACGTGTTGATGTTCGCCTTTTAATAATGCAAAGTTCTAAAATGCAAAGTTCTAATGGGTATAAAAGCAAAACACTACAAAACATGGCAAAAGACTGCAAAACCAAACTGCAAAGAGATCATGGCAAAGCTAATCAAATGTTTTTTGGAATATCAAAACAAGGGTACCACCATTTCATGCCATGGTTTTTTCGATGAGTACCGCTGCAATTTCTGTGCCGAGAACTGTCGCTGCGACGATTGTGAATTGTACCGACAGAAGATGGATTTGAATGATTCCAATGCCGGGAACTGTCAGATGGGTGATGTGGCTAACACAGTAAAAATACAGAAACCAGACAACAGCAATACCTACCCGCAACAATCGACAACCGAATCGATGAGTGTTGATATGTTGGACAAGGAAATGTTCATGAATTATTATGAAATGTTCAAACCGCAGATGGATTTGAACGATTCTAGTTCCAATGCGGGAAAGAAAAGAAAAGTGGACAATTGTGAGACGTATAACATTGTGAAAAAACAGAAAATAGACTACAGCAATACCTACCCCCAACAAACCGAATCGATGAGAGTTGGTATGTTGGACAAGGACAATGACTATATGGATCTTGTTTGAATCAAATGAAATGACGATGAATAACATCGATGAATTATTTTTTTGCTATTATAAGGTCTCCAAATTGTGCACTGGTTACAAACAATCTACAATCTACAACATGTCAAGCAAATCATCTCCTCAGCACTACTTAACTGAAGACGAAAAACTACAAGCAATGGCAGAAGACTATTTGCGAGATGCAGCAGAACATGAAGAACATAAAGATGTGCCAACTGCAACATCGTCGAAAAACGAAAAACAGCAATTGCCCGATTTGTATTGGGGGTACTATCCAGGTTGCAAGAAGGCACACTGCTGCATTTGCGATGGTTTTTTGGGTTGCTCCGATACATTGAAACCGAAAAACTGAAATTGAACATCAAAATATCGAGCCTTGTATGGATGTGAGCATGGATGAGAAAGAATTCAGCGCAGTAAAAGTAAAAGAAGACGTTCTTACTCCACCTGCTTGCCCGATAAGGAAGAAGTTCAAGGCACGGGAAGGAAAAGATGAAGCTACAGCTATTGTCCTTTCAGATGACGATTAAGAGCTTTAGCGATGATCTTGAAAATTCTTCGCCGGCTTCCCCTTTGGATCATGATCAAGTTGCAAAAATACTTGAACAAATATACAAGATTCAGGAGTCTAAATATGAGGCAGACCAGATCCGGAGGTGCGTTGAAATGTACTGAATGATCAAGTATTGTGAGACGGAAGAACCGAGGACAGCACTGAAACACAGTTCAAACGATTTTGCTGAACCTGAGATTCTAAACGATTTCCTGTTGAAGCACATAGGCTATATATGGAAAACGATAAAACCATACTTATAAACAATGAACCTATAGATCTTCAAAATTAAGATCATTGGGACTCTGAGTATCAGGACTTTGGAGACTTTAGTGTGTTATGATGTTTCAAGTGTTTGTAGATAACGATTCAATTGTAAAATAAACATGAAAAAAAAAATGAAATATTCTTCGTCTAGTGTTTTCGTAAATGTGTAAAACGCAGCAAACATAGACAGTAGTTTATTGTGTCACTAAGGGTTTGGATTTGCCATGTTACTGTTGTCAAAACATTTGAATTACATAAACTGAATGAAATCGGCTTGCCACTACATTAGTGAAATATTTTTGAACCTTTTAAATTAAGTACGGCTCACAACAACGGTAAAAAAGCTCAAAATATATTTCGTATGATAAGAGACTCGGAAAACGTTTCAGAGATTGTCATTGGTGCGGTGGCTACAGTAACATTAACTATCTCTTGCTCGTTATGAAAAACTGTGTGTTCGAACATTCAGCGTGTCCAAGCTGTTTTGATGAATACAACGTTTTTGTTCTGCTTGTTGGTTGAACCATCCAGTTGCGTTAGCACACATTAAGGAAAGGAAACGATACTACAAGAAATTGGATAAAATAAACAATAGTCAAGGAACTCAGAAGGAAAAGATTATCTGGCTAGAATCAAGCAAAGCGCAAGAGAACAGTTTAAGCACAACGTACTGAGATTTGCGTTCTTAAGACTTAATGCATTACATTAGGACCACGGTTTTTGAATATATCTTGCTAAGTCATGCTGAAATCAACAAATGTCAAACAAATCGCATCATGACGAACAATTGTATTGAGAACTGCCAGTGTGATGACTGTAAGTTTTTCAGATTGAATTATTACAACTGCAAGTTTTTCGAAATTGAGGACTGTCAGTGCGACGACTGTAGGATGTACTACACAGAACAAAAAGAGATGCTGATGGATTGTACATCGAACTTAAGCGCTAAGAGGAAAACGGAAAACTGTGAGCTGGCCAGCGAAGTGAGCAATGTAAAAAAAACAACAGAAAACCAGCCATAAAGACTTCTGACAACATAAAATAAACATACAAACGACTGCTTTGAAATTGCTTTTTTTTTGTATTTCGTAATATTCACTTGTAAGTGGCAAAGTAAAGTTATTCATGAAAAATCTTCAGTGTTTCCGTTGAATAGTTCCATACAGGCAGCTTCATCTAAGGATTGCAGGTTGTCTGTTTGAGATTTCAAGCGCAAAACTTCGTCTTCCAATGCCGTGTTATTTTGCTTAAGCTGATTGTTTTCCGCAGTCAGCTGTGACAGATTCAATATCAAGCGTGTTACTTCGTCCTGCAATAGTTGACTATCGTCCGTATTCAAGTTGTGCAAATGAGTTTGCTTATACCGATCGTTCTCTCTGGTCAAACTAAACACCATTTGTTGTAGTGCGCCACATTTCTTGCGATACTCAGTTGCTAGTTTGTTTTGCAGAAAAGTTTTTTCGATATTGTCAAGTATCGAGACGATGTCTTTGAACGTAGACTCGTGTTTGTTATCACCCATACATAGTCTCGCTACGAAGCCGGTAATTTGTAGATTAAGGTTGCTTATGTCCGTCATATTTCTATTGTGAGCGATCACTGTCAGTTTTGGTTTCGATTTATATCATGGAATGCGATGTACTATGTACTGAATTGTTTTGTTTTTTTTTCATTTTAAAAGGGCTGGAAATTCGGTACTATTCATACACAATCTAAAACCATTATGTCCAGTCAAGAATCGACACAGCAAACAACGCCTTGTGAGAACACTAGTGAAAAAGAGCAGATGCAAAAAACATGTCGAGCGAATCTTGTTCTCAGCAACCCATGGATGATATCAATGAAGATGAAAAAATGATAGAAATGGCTGAAGATTATTTGCGAGATGCTCAAGATGCTGAAGAACAAATATCGAGCGAAATCGAATCCATGCAAGATGACAACCCAGATGGCACAGTTTGTTATATGCGAAATACCTTTGTGACGGTTACTGTTATGATAAAGATAATTTTGAAGACATTGAGACCATAGACGAGGAAGTTAAAATTGACGAAATTGAGCCAAGCATTTTTGTGAGCGAAAAAAAAGAATTGACATTAGTTTTCCATACGCTCAAACATTTATGATACTTCATAAAGTGCTTTCCCGAATGAAAAGGGTAAAACAATTGTTTAGATGTATTAACTTTGAATAAATATCCTTTATTGAGAGGTAAGCATTTCTTGGGATTTGTTTTACAAAAATCTGGATGATTGACTTATGTGTACAACGTCATTTCAAATTGTGCTGACGTTAGTAATTATTTTCAAAACTTTTACTTAAATTATTATTTTATTATAATATTTTACGTATACTACGTGACTGACGTAGGTATTAATTGTGTATAATTTAATGCATATTTTGATTACTTACTTTTGGGTACAGAGTGACCTCGAATTATGTTGACGTAAGCAAAGTTTAAATTAAAATTTAAAAAATTATGCACATTTCGATGCAGTTCATTTTTGTGTACCACGTGAATTGACAAAGGCATTTAATAAGCATAATTGTATGCACATTCTGATGACGTACATTTTGTTGACCACGTGACGTTTAATTGCGCTGCCGTAAGTAATGATTGTGCAAAATATTACGTGAATTCAGAAAAAAGTACTTTTTGTGTACCACGTTACCTCCATTTAAGCTGACGTAGGCAATATTTGTGTAAAATCTCGACCCAATTTTGATGAGGTTCTTCAATAAGGCACGTGATACATCCAAATGTACTTCATCATAATTTGTGTAAATATTTTATTACGTCAGAGCAATTCAAAGTCATGTGGTGCAAATCATTTACACCATCAAATTTGTTTGTAAAATTATGCACAATAAATGCTTAAGTCAGCAACATTATACAAATTAGGTAAGTCATCAGAATTTGCAAAAAAAGTTGCTAACGGCAGCTTAATTACAGGTCATATGGTAAACAATATGCCATCACAATTATATTGAATTAAACACAATACATGAGTAAAGTCACTTACGCGGTACACACGAAAGCAAACCAGCAGAATTTACGTAACATTAAATACAATAAATGCTTACGTCTATCACGAGTTACACAAATAAAAAATAATGCATTAGAATTAGCGTTAGATTTTAGACGAACATTGCTTACATCAGCACAACTACAGGTCATATGGTATTATAAAAAAAAACGCCATCGGAATTTAGGTTATACACAATAAATTCTTACGTCACTCACGTTAGTTAACTGATACGCAAACATGACTTACATAAGAACAAAAAGTACCTCATCATCAGAACTAGCAATAAAAAATACACATGAAATGCGAACGTCAGTCATGGGGTACACAAAAGTACGTCATCAGAATTTGGGCGAAATTTTACAAATAAACAATGCTTACGTGAACATATCGGAACATAGGCATACTTTTAAGTCACATGGTACACAAAAAGCACGTCCTCAGAAGTTGTGTACACTTTTACGAAATTAAAGCCTACGTCAGCACGTGGTACAAAAAACGTCATCTGGATTTGCATAGTTGCGAGGTTTACACAAACATTTCTTTCGTTATAAAAATTGAAGGTCACGTGAAACAAAAAGATCGTCATCAGCCTGTGCGTGAAATTATAGGCAAGAAATGCTTACGTCAATTACGTTGAACACATTGCAATATATGTAACTTTTACCCAAACATTGCTTACGACAGCATGTGGTACAGAAATAGCACGTGATGAGAATTAATGAAAGTCAGGACAATTTACTATTGAAATCAACGAGGTAAACAAAAAACGTTTCATCTGATTTAAGTACATCTTTACGCAAACAAATACTTTTGGCAACCACGTGGTACAAACATGTAAGAAGTACACAAACGTTGCTTACCTCAGCACAATTTGAGGTCACATGGACAACAAAGAGTATGTCATGCGGTATGTCAGGGTGTGCGTAAAATTATTCACAATAAAATCTGATGTCAGTCACGGCGTACACAAAAAACGTCATCAGAATTTGCGTTAATTTTTACACAACATTGTTTATTTTAGCACAAACATACGCCATGTTGTACCTAAAAAAAACGTCATCAGACTTTGCGTAAAATTATACAAAATAATGCTAATGTTAGGTCAAGTTATACATAACAAAGAACTTCATCAGTATAAAATTCACACAAACATTTAATACGTCAGCAAAAGATGAGGTCACGTGGTGCACGAAATTACATCATACGAATTTGCGTAAAATTGTTTCTGTAGCTTTTCGCTTTAATATTTATACACAAAACATCCCTACGTCAGTCACGTGGTACACAAAAGTTTACGTCATCATAATTGGCAGAAACGCTGCCAAACTTTGCTTACTTCAGCGCAATGTAAGGGCACGTGGAACAAAAAAGCACGTCATCATAACTCAATATGTATATATGCATGTATACAATCAACAATATTCTTAAAAATGGTTTTAATCCAATAGTGCTCATACTATTTGTATTCCATATTTTATAACTAGTTATCAGATAATCACATTAATGCGAGTAAATGGCATAGGTCTGTGAATAAATGGGTCATAAATTTATTTCAATTATAATTTTAATCCATCAAATAAATAATCAATTAATTTATTGATCAACTGATTCGTTACTAATTTTATGATTTTATGATTTATCGTGAATGAAGGCATTAATTAAATTATTAATAACAAATGAATGACAAAGCATTCATCTAACTTGATTAATGTATTGAACAATTTCTCTGTGAGTGTTGATAAACTGGTTAAACTGTGCGTATTTCTTGATATTTAGTTTTAAATATATTGAAAACATATTTATTTAAAAAAGAAATGAGATTAACGGTCACGCAGTTGACGTTATTTTCGAACACCACGAGCCACATTGCTGATGTCATCAATTGCTGAAGGGTTCAAGCTTTTGGTATCTTAGTTTTAACACTCTTTATGAGTTGACACACTTTATTTTGTAATGCAAAAATGCATTTTACAAAGACATGAGAGAACACCTTTAAATATGCGAGCACAACGATCACGTTTCAAATTAAATGACGCTGAAGTCAATTACTTTGTTAATTTTGACAAGGTTCTGAACAACCGGTCCTACATGTGAGTCTGAAACACATCGGGGGCTGATTTTCTTTGTTAAAGTGTACAACGGTGTTTACGCCATTGCACTCCTATGCTTTGAAATTATCAGCTGCAAACAAATACTTCAAAAGTATTATTTTGGTTTTAAAATGAAATTGTGAAACTTTTACTCAATAGTTAAAATGCTTTCTGAGAGGCTTACAATGTTTTTTTTAAAAACCTTCAGATTGCTTTATAATAATCTCAAATAAACTACACTATTATATCACATATTATTACGAATGTGTTAAAATTAACTTCATCCTGATGTTTAATGTTCTTCCAACATTCTGTTCCTAATATCCAAAAACACTTATTTGACACATAAACGCATCAATTGATGTCTTAACATATTGTCTTATGCTTATAATTTCGATTAACAACTTATATATTGAGTATACACGACGAAACAGTCGACATAAATACTCCTTTCGTTCTGTATAATATGCATTTCTTGTCGTCACCGCTGGACTAAAGAGGTTTTAGAGACGGTATATAACGTAAAGAAGTCACTTTATAATCTTATCGAAATTCTCAACGTTGCTGCCGTTGTTGGCACCGCCTGTATACTTTTTTAAATACTTCATTATGAAGACGTATCCGACGATGGTAAGTATTTAATTGCATTGTATTTTTTGTATCGGATCGTACCGATTCGTATAATATCGTTTAAATCAGTTTGTATGTCATATAAATCAACGAGAAATAAACGTTTTTTTTTCTAAGATATTTGTAAATAATACAAAATAAGCGTATATTGTTTTCAATTGAATTATTAACAAACATGCGGAATGGATTATTATTTTAGTATACATGTGTCGTACAGCAAACTACGCGATACTTATACCAACCCGTTAACAGTATGTACAAATAACAAAATCATATTATCGCTTAATTTGATTTAATATTTGAAGTTTTAATCAAATATGTTTTACTCGAAGGTATTAACAGTATTTAAAATCTTATTTTCATACAAAACGTGAAGAGCCTTGTCTGCACAGTTTAAATTGTTTTGCTTACATTCGTGGTATCTTATACCATATATGTTTTTCAAAATTATTATTATGGAAAACATAATATTAATCTAAATCCAGCAACACCTATAATGAATCTATGCCTGATTGACCTTTCTGCAGTTAAGGGCAACTTAGATGGGACGTGCTGTTAGTGTATTTGAAAACAGCTTATAATTTCAATTTAGTGTTGTAGTGACTTCTTGCAATATAAATATTTATATAAAAAAATCTACAGAAACAAACCTGCTTTGTTTTAATGAAGTTGATTTGTCTGATGTTTAAGCTGCACTCTCACTGATTGAACGTTTATATTTTTTGTCTTGGAACGAGCCAATTTTTGCGAAAATTCATAGAGAACAGTTATATAAGACTGCTGACAAAAACCAGATCGCAGATTTTTATATTTAACTACAAATGATGTTTTATGCATTTTTCTTAAAACCGTTAGTAAGCCATAAAACATTAATTTTCGAACGGAAATATGAATATCTACGATATGATGTTTTGTCAACAATCTTATATCATTGGTTTACAGATATTTACGCAAAATTGCTCTTTCCAAAAAAAAAAAAAGTTGTTAATCTGTGAGAGTGCAGCTTTAAGAACTTATTACTGTACTCATAAATCATAAATGTACAGAAAAAAGTATGAAAATGTTCAAACGTAAGCATATTGATATGGAGGCTATTCGTTGCCAAAAGTCCAGACGTGTATGTGTGTATTTTAGGTTTGTAACATTGATGATTTACCAATTTACATTTTACAACCGCCAACTCATCGGTTGTATGTTTACATTTTACACTGCACATTTTCATTTTTCATTGTACCAATGAGTTTTATTCTCCTTGCATCTATTCAACAGACGTCATTCTGTGAAAGTCACATGCCGGGTTTTACATTGCGGCGTGTAGAAGACAGATTTCAGTACGTAGTTCTACAAAGTACATTGTATTTGCAGTTGAACATGTTTACGAGATGAATTTAATTTTATTTATAGATAGCTCCGCCTTAACCATGTCTTAACTCCGCCTTAACCATGTCTTAACTCCTCCTTACGTCTTTCGGAAA
The DNA here is from genome assembly GCF_026914265.1 of Mya arenaria. Taxonomy (NCBI): domain Eukaryota; kingdom Metazoa; phylum Mollusca; class Bivalvia; order Myida; family Myidae; genus Mya; species Mya arenaria. The sequence continues at coordinate 67,555,191 of NC_069131.1, read as the reverse complement.
TTTCCGCTATCACTCGGCTCTATTTAAACCAGTTATGGATACTTTGGACCATGGACATTGCGAACCTTATTATGGACATTACGAATCATCTATATTATGACATTATGGACTCTGATTTGGAAACAGGATGGATTATAAATTATTTCATGTCGAATGAAATAATATATGATATAACAACATGTGTTTTGTCTATATAATAGTAATTAATACGCACATATGACATGAAATGAGATGTATGCAAAATGATATTTGACTCAAACACAACTAAATGTAAGTCATTAGCATTAAATTATACTTCAAGAATGAAAAGTCCCAGTGTCTTATTTTTCTTTTAAAGCTGCACACTCACAGATTGACCGTGTTGACAACTATTTTTTATTTTTTGTTTTGGAATTAGCCAATTTTTGCGTAAATGTCTGAATACCAGTGGTATAAAACTGCTGACAAAAGATCAGATACGGTTTTTCAGTTTTACGTTCGCAAATTGATGTTTTATGGCTAAAAGTGATACTACTATAACGTTTTAAGAAAAATGAAAAATGTCGGCAGTTTTCCTAACAATTTAAATCTCTTTTAGTGTGAGTAATCTTATTATTTGTATAGAAAGCATTGCTGCCAAAATCAGCCGAGTCTGGGACAAAAAAAAAGGTTGTCAAAACTGTCAATCTGTGAGAGTGCAGCTATAAATTACTATAAACACTATTTTAAATTCTACCATTAGAGGACACTTTCTTGCCTTTTTATAAGTTATATTAGATCATTTAAAATTTAAGAAGAAAAAAATCTAAATTTTAATTAAGTTGAAATTATTCAATAAGATGCCCCAGATGTTTCTTACCTGGTAGCTGGAACTGTATGGATAAAATACACCTAGATTACAACTTCATATAACTCGTACATTATACTGTAACGAATATTATTTTATAGGTAATTAATAAAGTATTTTAATGATGAAGTGATGACTTTATTGCTAATAAACAATTATTACTTGCTGCTACCTTTTATACCCCACCCACACTCAACAGTCAGGGCTTTTTTCACATTTAGGTGAAGCGGACCTAGCACTTTAGGAGGGGAAAATCGCGCGTTTGTTTTTCTAATCTAAGACTCACGATATCAATTTTTTCATGTTCTTGAAATCCCCCACTTGATTGATATGGTTCACAGTGGCAGATCCCGTAATTCATAACTGGGGGACACAAGTGGGTTGGAGGGCTGTTCTTCCATTCACATGGATATTTTGTTTCAATGATGTATTGAAATTACACGTTTACACCATACATGCTTATTAAGATAGTAAATGTATAACATCAGACAAAACTAGGTGGATATCATTATGATGTCCATCAAAAGTTTCGTGGGTTTGCTAGAGCAGGTTTTGAACAGGGACTTGCGTTAGAGGGGCGTTAGTCAGGGGCACAACTTTTTGGATATGATCCCTCGAGTGGGCATGACATTTATATGTTTAAAATTTGGGAAGTGGGGTTTAGGGGTACTCCCCTTAGAATATTTTAAATATTTTTAGTCTGAATTGGTGCATTATTGCGTAATGAAGTATTTTTTTCTGAGAAATATTGACAAAAAATAACCTTTAAGTTTACTTGCGGGCCAACTGGGGGGAACACATGTCCTACAGCCCCCCCCCCCCCACAACTGAACGATCCGCCCATGGTCCACTTGTAAATAAAATAAATGGACATTTTTTGCTTGCTTGGGTATATAAGTAAAAAAACAACTGACAGTGGCAGTGGCAGTATAAATCTGGGTCCGTAAGCCCAGCTCAAATACACCCAACTGCAATTGACTAAATAATATGGTGATTTATAACCCATTTAGGAACATTGATCGTCAAAATAAAATAAAAGATGAAGGTAATTCTAGTTTTTATTGTGAAATAAAGATTAGAGTACTCGGACTTACAACCGGGAATTTACAGGCGGTAGGCGAAGATGTTATCTCCCTTGCTTTATTCGACGGAAATAAACGAAAGAAAATCTAATTCGTTAGCTCCGCCCATTAACCTTCGTTTCTTCCGGTGACATTTACCATATTAGGTATAGGCGAAATCGTCTATCCTTGTAATTCTGAACTTGTCAATTGACTTTTGTAAACCTGGACTTATTGGACTGCAAATGATCATTTTACGAATGCGAGTGTCGACTGTAGGATTGCAGTTTTACATATGCATGATTAGGCTTTCTAAATTACATCATCATATTGTAAAGGCAAGTTATACAATCTATGTTTTAGTGAGTTTTTACAGGGTCGATCTGACAAATATACATTTTGACTACTATAATGATAAATGACAAATCAATACGGAAAAACTGACGTATAGAAAACAACAAATAGCACGTCTACATTGACAAATGTAAGTGATTAAGAAGCACATTGTGGGAATTACACGTCTGGACTTTTGGCAACGAATAGCCTCCATATATTAAAGACTCCTATTGTTGAAGCGTATTGTTGTGTCAAGAGAGAACAGAGCAAAAACAAAGAAGTCTAAGAATTAAAATAAGAAAATAACATATATTTCTTTAACAACAGCACATCGCTATTAAACTGGCATTGCAATATTGAAGTCTTTTAAAGATTAAGTATGGAAAGCTAGATGTTTATTTCATAGCTTTAATTTGAAATCATTTGTTTACAACTTCTGGTAATACGGAATGATGTAAATCTCAGAACAACAATAAGACAACAATATATTTCGAGAAATTGCCAATATTTTTTAGTGTTTTACTTAAAGCTGGTGGTAAACAATCCCGCTTGGCACGAATTTTCCGAGGCTCGGGGTATCTTCGCCGGTCCCTTGGAGTTCGAGCCAACGGGGTTCGACTGTATTTGGTTATTGCTTGGCGCTGCTAAGACGATAACAACAAACAATTTCATTATCATGTGGTTGCATTCGTTGCATTGCTTATGGTGGTAAAATAAATAATACAATATCAGATATATTTCCCCTATTAGGTGACTAAAATTTATATCGTTCCAAAATGGCGTTTACTTTCCGATTCGTATGAACAAATGAAACACTTCCCAGATAGTGTTGGTATTTTTATCAATGAAAACAGGTTGTCGACATCGAACTCGAATATAGTTTCTTTTCCCCGTAAATCCTGTTATGTTATTTATTCGACTAATAATATCCCTCAAACCCATCAAAATTATGTTGATAATTTGCATTAAAGCCATGTGTTATGAACAACGCAAGCGAGTTCCTACCAGCTATGTTTGCCAAAGGAGCACGTATCTCATAATGTATTTTCTTTAGAAAAATAATTAAAATATATATATATATATTTTTTTACACAGTTAACAACTCATGTTCATGGATTATTAAAAACATATGATAAGTTATTCTTCAAACCTTTGAAAAGTGAACATAGTGATACATCATATTTATCGAAGAAAGGAAGCGTTGATGTTTACAATAATCGTAAATCATTTGTCATTGGCACATGAGCTTACTTCCTTAACCACAACAAATGAGAACAGGTATCATCTAATCTAATCATCGAAGTATGGCAAAGAACATTCTAGATTGATCTGACGCATTTATTAGTCTCGATAACATTAACCTTCAAAACGATAAAAATGCCCTCCAGCCAAATGGAGTGGTACAGAATGGTAATCATTGACAAAATTTAAAGTGCATGCATCTTTCGCTGACAAATAAGAAAAATTTAATTAGTGCGTGATCAGCTCAAATGAAAGTGTTTATTGTAAATATATAATTTACTTGTAACCTAGTTCCGTTCCTATAACTTTCTAATTTGCCTTACGTTAAAGCTGCACTCTCAAAGGTATACCGTTTTTACAACTTTTTCATTTTTTTGCCTTGGAAAGAGCAATTTTTTGAGTACCAATGACAAAAGATTGCTGACAAAAGATGAGATCGCTGATTGTCATATTTCCGTTCGAAAATTAAGGTTTTAAGACTAACGGTTTAAGAAAAATACATAAAACATCAAATTTGGAATGGAAATATGAAACTGTGCGATCTGATCTTTCGGCCCTAGTATTTTTACACTGGTTTGCAGATATTTTCGCCAAAATTTTCTCGTTCCAAGACAAAAAAAAAAAAATGGTCAAAACCTTCAATCTGTGAGAGTGCAGCTTCAAGTCCCGAGTTGATCGAGGTCCAGTGATCTATTGTTTCACTGACCCTTCCAAGGCGGTAATATTTTACGGTAAGCAATATTGGTTTGCGTGGGGTGTTTGTATTAGTGTATGTAGTGTTAGTATGTCAGCGGTGTTTGTATTTGCATATGTGGTGTTAGTTTGTCAGTGGTGTTAGTATTTGTGTATGTGGTGTTTGTATTTGTGTATGTGATGTTAATTTGTCAATTGTGTTTGTATTTATGTATGTGATGTTAGTTTGTCAGTGGTGTTTGTATTTGTATATGTGGTGTTAGTTTGTCAGTTGTGTTTGTGTTTGTGTATGTGGTGTAGGTTTGTCAGTGGTGTTTGTATTTGTGGGTGTGGTGTTAGTTTGTCAGTGGTGTTTGTATTTGTGTACGTGGTGTTAGTTTGTCAGTGATGTTTGTATTTGTATATGTGGTGTTAGTTTGTCAGTTGTGTTTGTGTTTGTGTATGTGGTGTAGGTTTGTCAGTGGTGTTTGTATTTGTGTATGTGGTGTTAGTTTGTCAGTGGTGTTTGTATTTGTGTATGTGGTGTTAGTTTGTCAGTGTATGTGGTGTTAGTTTGTCAGTTGTGTTTGTGGTGTTAGTTTGTCAGTGGTGTTTGTATTTGTATATGTGTTTTTAGTTTGTCAGTAGTGTTTGTATTTGTGTATGTGGTGTTAGTTTGTCAGTGGTGTTTGTATTTGTGTATGTGGTGTTAGTTTGTCATTGTGTGTGGTGTTGGTTTGTCAGTGATGTTTGTATTTGTGTATGTGGTGTAGGTTTGTCAGTGATGTTTGTATTTGTGTATGCGGTGTTGGTTTGTCAGTGATGTTTGTATTTGTGCATGTGGCGTTGGTTTGACAGTGGTGTTTGTATTTGTGTATGTGGTGTAGGTTTGTCAGTGATGTTTGTATTTGTGTATGTGGTGTTGGTTTGTCAGTGGTGTTTGTATTTGTGTATGTGGTGTTAGTTTGTCAGTGATGTTTGTATTTGTGTATGTGGTGTTAGTTTGTCACTTGTGTTTGTTTTTGTGTACGTGGTGTTAGTTTGTCAGTGGTGTTTGTATTTGTGTATGTGGTGTTAGTTTGTCAGTGGTGTTTGTATTTGTGTATGTGGTGTTAGTTTGTCAGTGGTGTTTTTATTTGTGTATGTGGTGTTAGTTTGTCATTGTGTGTGGTGTTAGTTTGTCAGTGGTGTTTGTATTTGTATATGTGGTGTTAGTTTGTCAATTGTGTTTATATTTGTGTATGTGGTGTTAGTTTGTCAGTGGTGTTTGTATTTGTATATGTGGTTTTAGTTTGTCAGTGGTGTTTGTATTTGTTTATGTGGTGTTAGTTTGTCATTGGTGTTTGTATTTGTGTATGTGGTGTTAGTTTGTCAGTGGTGTTTGTATTTGTGTATGTGGTGTTAGTTTGTCATTGTTTGTGGTGTTAGTTTGTCAGTGGTGTTTGTATTTGTATATGTGTGTGTGTTACATATGTTTTAGAACAAAGACCAGACGGCGTTTGCATCATTACGTGTCACGTGGCACGTGATTTTTAACAAGGTAATTATTCAATTTATAAATGGCACGAACATAATGATTGAAGGAAAAACATACAATATGAGAGTTTCTTCCTGCTTAGTATTCATTACTCGTCGTATCGCCTCAGATGTTGCAAAGAGGTAATAAAGGCCTTAACAAAACCTGAGGAACTAAGAAACGGATGTGATATCTATTCAGAGTTTATCCCTATAGATTTGTTTAATAAGATCTATCTAGTTATCTGACATTCAGTTCAACAGTTTGTCTAGTTCATGATGACATGTGCCTGTTATTCTAATGACAATGAATGTTAGAAATATCATGCCAAAAGACACATATCTAGTATCGGAAAAACATAGAAGCACCAAACAATGTCCTACCTGCCATCTGAACGGTAGACTGAATTTGTTGAGGTTTTGCTGATCCGTCTTTGCCTTCAAATAGTTCTTCGATTTTTCCACAGGGGTCCCTTCAACATCACATCAGGTCCACAATGTCTGATACAACTTGTTAAAAATACACACTGTCAGACATGAAACCCATTACGTAAACAATCGTCTGCTGACTCAGTCATAAATAGCACTGCACCTTCGTTGAGATGACACATTCAATTATCTGTTATGTAAATTGCAAACACTCGGGATATGGTGGATCATCCTCGTTTGGCTTGCCACATTTGCCACATTTAATATATATGTATCAGTCAGTAAGTAGCATTTTAATGCCTGAAAACACTCTTGCTGTGATCATGTACATATGACATTAAAACTGTGAATTTATAGACTTTCCGATTACGCAGAAGCAATATGTGTATTGTATGTTTTGTTGCATTATTTTGAATGATCTTTATTGATATGATTAGTTGAAAATCTCATTTCAAACATTTTCTGCACGCACATATTTCGTATATGTTTGTTACTGCACATAAATACATTTTTCTCTTTTTAACAACGATAATTTTTCTGCATTCGTATTCAAAAATACAATTTTCGTCATCTTCTGTCGTCTAAGTTGGAGATGTTGTTTTGTTGTGTTTGAATTGTTTGATCTGATGTCATAATAATCAGCAAAACCTGTAATACTCATGTCTCTTGTAGTATCTTTAATGTCACTTTGTACATGGAAACAATCTATTTGAACATTCAGGGCTCTAACATCTGAGCGAAACATTGAACATGCCACCCCTCTATCAGATCCAAAAATGAATAGATTATTTAACTGTGGTTAGGGGATTAAGGTACTCCTATACTACTTATCTCACTTGTATTAGCCCAAAATAATGCATGCTATATTTTATCATATTTGGTTTAAATATTGACATACACGGTTTCCTTTGACAATTTTAAGGAAGTGTAGGGTCATGCGTGTGTCGCTACGCCCCTTTAACTAAATAGGCTTTTTTAAATGATATGTATTGTCGTAAAAAATAATATTCATGGCATATAATGCCGATTGCAACTTTGATACCATTAGCTTTAGTCACTGCATTACGTTTAACACAAATGACATTCCTTTAAAAGGCTGTTTATTGTGCGTACATATTCCTAATTGCACTAAACAACGTACGACTATTTGGTAAACTCAAATATGGATTTGTAGTCTGTAACTTGTCGTCATGTAGGCGCTGTTGTTTATTCATTTATATCTGAGGCCCAACAACAATTGCATAAGTTTTAATGAATACGATAACATAAAGAGAATGAAAGGTAATAAAGTGTGTAGTATTCATATATAACGATCAATGCATTCCTTTTCACTTATACATCAAGCAACAAATGTAAACAAGTACCTATGAACACAGAAAATGTACGCGTTCCTAAGTCATATGCTACCAGGAGTTTTTCGAGGTTTTGACGTAAATTGAACGCCCTTCCCTTTGGACTTATCTTTGTATGTCAGCCCTCTCCAAAAGGAACTGGGACAGATGTACTCTAAACGTAATATGGAGGTTTAGAACATCCATAGAGAATCATGCTAATTGATTTCTAAAGTGGTGCATTCTTGCTGTATGTCGTTCTCTACAATATTGACATTAAAATCCCCCGTGATGCGGTAGAACTGTTAATACTGATAAAATAGTTATTGCAAGAAAGATCCTCTGAAAGCATGACTTACATAAAAGTTCCGAGTTCATTGAACTGTTGACACTTATTGAACACGACGCTTTTTTTGACGCCCCCACATTTCTCATCTTTATCTGCCTAAATGTCATTCGGACAAGAGTGCGTGATCATGTATCCTATTGGTTTCGATTTAAACAATATAATTTTTTTTATATAATACCAATGTATTAAATCCATGACCTACAGTTAATTTGTGTTCTCCAAAGTGATACGGCTTTGGAAACATAAGAGTCTGGATCTGTCTTCCTGTATTAACGCTTGTTTTACAGCAATGCTCATTTAGTGACCTTGACCTCCAATATAAGTGAGGTCTTGACCAACAGTTTGACCTTCAAAAGCTTCAATGATCTTTTTTGGTGTATATTTGGTTCGCCTTATTGATATTGTGTACTCTGTAGCGCCTAACATAAGTAGACTTTAATGAGATATTTGCTTAGAAGTGATCTTTACCACGACATGAAAATATGCAAATCGTCATTTAATAATAATAATATGATGATGGGCTTCAAATCCAAATATGTATCTGATTGCCATGCGTTACTCCCATTTAAATGAATGTTCACCATTGTTCAAAGCTCAGCATATAGACCCGTCATTCAAGTCAGGACATCAAATATCTATGTTCATATCGTTGTACAATAGTCAACAAACTATATTCCAAATATTTAGGACTATGTTTAAACTTTAGGTTCTGTTTGAACTCAACGTATTAGCAAACATCAAATTAAATGAGTCAAAAATAAATTTTCATTAGCACCAATAGCAACTGGCAACTAAATTGCGGACCTCCAATCAAAATAGAATTTAGAACTAGCCAAAGCAATACTTAAGAAACATTGATTTGAAACGATTAAGTCGGAATGTTCTTTTACAACACATTTACATGTTGACCAAAATATTTAAAGAAATAGGTAATTGAATAAGTATGTTGCATTTCACGTAATTATCATATATTTTGATTACATTAGTACATTAATGGTCAAATTGAGGTCAATGGCAGGTTTGAAACATCGGAATGAAAAGAAAGGTGCACACATTATTCTCGTTTTATTTAAAATAAGAGATTAATATATGGCCAGCGGTGTCATTGAGTTATAATATCCTTTGTAATTGGATATTTTTTAACTGCATGTGCCATTTATTGAACTTTTTAAAAGGCATGTTTTTTTCTATTTGCTTAAAAACAGTGTTGACATACCACGTCGCTGGTGACGTCACATTTGATTATACCATGAAGCAAAAGACCGCTCGTTTCGGAAAGGATTATCGCTGTAAGTTTGTTATTTTCATATCAATTATTATAAAACATAGCGAAGGCGAAGCGGAAGAATGTATACTTTACTATATTATACACTATACTCGGTTACTGAGCGATATGTATGGCAATTTATAGTGTTTTTTTCATAAATCGTGGGCAAATGCTGAAAATGTACAAAATATTGTTTATTATAACGAATATTATATAACGTTTCTGGTCCTAAAAGTTGTTTATATATATGTTCACCATGTTTGCCTTAAAACGGAAGTCTCGGAATGCATATTCTATCCTCAGTATATATTCCCACCTACAAATGAGGCATACACTATAAAGAAATATTAAATGTTTGTATTTTGTTATGACGAAAAGCAAAACTATTTGGTTATAACAAAAGGCAGTGTTTAGAGGAAAAATTGCCTAAAACCTGTTGTTCAATATTTTGACAGTACGTATGAGCATCCACTATGTTTTACAGTAGTTAAAATACATGTGTATGACAAGATGAAGATGTATTTATATATATTTATGTATATATATTTATAAATATAAACATGATAAATGTATATTTATGTTCATTATGTAAACAGTTTTGCTAACAGGCAATTCTAAAGCACACAGACTATACATATATTCATTAACATCAAATGGGCCATTTACGTAGTGTAACCCAAAGTTTAAACACCATATCAATATTTTCATATTTTATTTTACAACAATTGAACATGTGATCAGTACAAATAAGCCAGCTATCACTTTGAAACATTAACTAACATAATGTACTCTATAGCATCTATTATAACAAGCATTTTCTGATCTAACCATTTCTATCACAGCATCACTATCATGTACAAGAATACAATTTTGTAAATTAACATCATCACTTATTTTATACATTCTCAATAGTTAATTTAAGACATTTACTGAAGGTCTTAACAATTCCTGGCAACAGAAAATCATAATTCTAAAGCAGCAATTGAATGATCTGATTTGTATCTCATTTCCTCATACAATCTATTAATTTGTTTAAACCTGCACTCTTACAGATTTACCGTTTATAACATTTATAATAATCAGCAATTTCTAATTTAACCATTTCTATCACAGCATTTCTTTAAAGTACAGGAATACAATAATGTAAAATAACATCATAACTTCTTTTTATACATTCTAATTTTTCAATTTAAGTCATTTACGGAAGGTCCTAGCTATTCCTTGCAACAGAAAGTCATAATTCTAAAGCAACAATTGAATGATCTGATTTGTAACAATTATATTTTTTCACATTTCCTCATACAATCTATCATATTGTTTAAAGCTGCACTCTCACAGATTTACCGTTTAAACGATTTTCTTTTTCTAGGAATGAGCCAATTTTTACGTAAATATCTGTAAACCAGTAATATAATACTGCTGACAAAAGATCAGATTTCTGATTTCAATATTTCCGTTCGAAAGTTAATGTTTTATGGCTAAGAGCGTTACTAACGGTTTAAGAAAAATGCATAAAACAGATTTTGAACTCTGCGAAATGTACGATTTGATTTTTGTCAGCAAGCTTAAATCACTGGTTTCCATGCTTTTTTGCATAAATTGGATTGTTCAAAGACAATAAATAAAATTGTCAAGACGTTCATTTTGTGAGAGTGACGCTTTAATATAAAAGAGCTCAAGTCCTCCCTGCTGAGAATGGTTATACTATCTCCAAGCTTAGGTTATTGCCTTTTCATATTATTCTCTATATGGATATAAGCATGCTTTATGACATTAATACCCATGGTTTCCTAAATCATATGGTCTAGTTCTGGATTTAACGCTGGGTTCAATTTTCCTCAAATCACGTGTTTGCCTCAAAATTAGATTGAATAACTCTTAAGTATCAACGCTTGGTTCATAGAAATGGCAAACAGATAATCACATCACTATACCGTTCATCCAGCCTACTTAGACAATTGTAATTTGTATGTTTCTATACCCTTTAGCATTCAAAGTGTTCTGAGTGGAATAGCAACTCCACTAGCATTCGATTCACAATGACTGTTATAATATATTAATTAACAATTCCTTTCTGGGTATAATGATTTGAATATCAACGGTTTTTTTTTCAGCCAAGGTGAAAGAACATTATTCACACTGACTAGTTTTCACTTACTATTTAGAAATCTCTGAAAGGCAATAAAGTATGTTTGGATTTCAACACAAAGATATATTCTTGCTAAGAATGTAATATACAAATGATCAAATTAAATGTATATGTTTTGAAAAATAAATAAATAAGTAAACAATAAATGAAAATGTTGAATAGAAAATATGACCCTCATTATACCTACATTATAATTGCTGCAGTAAAATTATGTGAATAAAGCAATTATTTAATATTTATAGACGTAAGCAGGATCATATAACTGTAGTGTGATCATATAGATTAAGTCTTGAAAGAGCCCGTTGACACAAACAAAGTTTGTCCTATAAGGGTTAAGTATTTTCCCTTTATTGCTATATGATATTTGATTTTTAAAGGTATATTTGCATCACACTGGTTTTTAAAGAGAACATGATAACAGTAACAGTAAAAATTGGACAATATCTAGACCAAAATACAAAGATATTAGAAATACGATATGTTATACATACAATAGTGATTTTGTTATTTACATGAATACAAGGTTGAGTCATTTCTAACACTTTGGTTTTATACAGCATTAATATTACAGTTTTGAAGAAATATCCGTGGAGAGGACACACTACATAAACTTTATGAAATAGCAGTAGCCTCCGCTTGGATTAAAACGGAACGTTGACAACCATTGTAGGACAAACGAGACCGAACATTCAAGAATTGAGAAAAATGATAGTATAGGATTCTTCATCACCATATATAAAAGCAAAAACTTAATTGTGTATGTAGCGATCTGTACAGTAGCTTACGCACTAATGTTTTCCTTGATTATAATTCAAGAGATGTGCCTGCTTTAACAATAATGTTATGCAATAATAACAAGCAAAATATTAGATGGTAATGGCATAGGAATAAGGAATTGGACGACAAATTGTGGGTAAACTCTGACTAATGCTCTGTGACTTTTACCTTGTTGCCTGCTCGTACTTCAAAATATACTGCATTTAAACACAGAAATAAATCACTCTTCAGTGAAAGTTAATCATAAAACAATTTGCTAAACACAATGTTTTGCTCGGATATTTATAAATTTTTATTCATTTTATAGAAAAAAATCAAAACGTATTGTTTTAAATGTTTATTTTTTTCAATTCCGATATTTGGATTTGAGGTACTTTGTTAAAAAAGGGCCATAATTCGTTTAACAAATATCCATAATTGAGTTTTAAATGTCTTACAATGTGTACCATGATGTATCACATTACTAGAGCATGATTGTTCACATTGGTAATACTTCTATTAGTCATCGTTTATAATATTATACGAAAAATGCATCAACAAACATATAAAACACTTTCCAATATGTAAAAATCACAGAAGATATTTGACAAAAATTATGTTTAAACTACAACGCATAGTTAAAACTTCATTTATTACAAATATGTCGTACTTCTTGTTAATATTTACAACGTTGGATTTCATTTGCTGATCATAAATTTATAAACTGTTGATTTTGGAAGTTTTTACCCTTTATGTCTACTTTCACTGGTTTCCTAGTTGCATCAGAAGTGATGTAATGTCAGTGTTGACCCTATACTTACATTCTAGATTCAATTTGTTGACCTAGCTAGCAAAGAGCGGCGCTGATAAACCATTTTTTTACAATTTACCATGTTTCCAACCAATAAATAGATCATCGTACTTTCTATGCGTATGCAATGAATAGTGTTTTGAAGTTATCTGATAGTATCTGTGCTTGTTCTGAATTGTGATGTTTCGAAACACATGCATATTTGCTCATTTAAACACAATAACATAATATTATCATACATGTTCATTTAGACACGATGATTCAATTGACATGCTCTCATTGATATTCAGTTGAAGTGTTGTGGATCACTATTGTAGTGCGAGTGCACTCTGTGACCTGTTTACACATGAAGTGCTGACGTCACTGGTGCGAGATCAGCTGTAAAAGAAGCAAGACGTTTTGGAAAAACTGCTTAATCAAGACCTCACGTGTTCTTTCCCTAAGATTAATGGTAAGCTAGGTTTGGTCTAAATAATAATATTGAATACTTTACTATCAAGAGAAATGTAAATGGAGCTCATCGATAGTTTATGATAAGGTTTATCTTTTGTAAGTTATGTTTTGTTTTTCAACAAGCACGTGCCTGACAACATGTTTCTCCTAAAAGATGAGGACATACATATATATAATATCGGGTTTGCGAAATTGCCGATGAAATATATCCTAGAGAAAACAAATATGAGACTATTCGCTACTTGAGAATTGCTTTGCAAATTCATACCCATCAAAATGGATAAAGCTGTGCTAGGGATAACAGCAGAAGTGACAAACACGAAAGAAACAATTCCCATCAGCCTACTACTTCGCATCGAACGGATATAATTTCTACTAAAGGCGTTGTCTAAATTTCTCACACCGGGTTGAATTTGCCTCCTATTTATTAGATAATTAACAATTCGACAATAACTGACAAGAGTTATACCACTGCATGTAAGTGCCAAAACACCATATATGATATAAACGTACATTTGGATGTTTTTCATTTCATGTATAAAATAGCAATGACCCTTAACATTGTTCCCAGTTAATATAAATACAACAGAAGAAAAAGAAAGAGACCCGATTATAACGCCTATTCCAAAATAGCATGTTTGTTTTGATGATAGCAGATCTAAATTTGCTAGAGTTTTTCTCATCCTTGCTAGTGCTGTAAATGCAATCAGGACATTTGAAGAGGCGTACGCCATGTTAGCGAGTGTGTGGTGGACTTTGCACATCCAGGAAGGCATAATCAAATTCCATATGTCAACATTTGTCATGATGAACGAGGGTGCACATATTGATAGCGAAAATAAGTCAGAGACCGCTAGATAGAATACCATCCAGTCTGTAACTGATCTTTCCTTAAGGTAGTAGTGGACCTTTACAACCAAACAATTTCCAGGTACACCAAGTAGAAATGCAACAGCAAGAAGAGTCGTCAAGATATGTAGACACCAGGTGGGGACGCTGTCTATGAGCCTCATGTCGGCGACATTAGGATATGGCTCGGTGAAGTTGGTCGTGTTGTTCATATCTGCACAGCTTTGGTATGAAGCCTGAAAGTAAACATCATATAAATCAATAGGGTGATTTTTTTTTCCTGCAAAAATAAACAAATGATGCACCCTTCATTTAATATGAAACCATATTTACTATATTTCAGCAATTGGTTTTGATTTACCAGCTGACAGTAAAAAATACAAGTTGAAGATTAATTTTACTTTGTTAAACTACTGCTAATTCAAAAACCACTGATATTCGAGTGTCTTTGAAATCTTTTTGAACCGATGTGATTGCTATTTTTTCAATACATTCGAATATTTTATTTCATATTGATCGACACTTATTCGTTGAATCGCCGTTCAAATCAAAATTATATTCCTAAAGGAATGATGTAAGAAGAACGAGGATATTTTTACTTTATTGTAGTTGTGCTAATAAAAGATAGCACAAATTTATTGTGAAACTGACTTTAAATACCTTGAACAATCATATCAATTTTGGCCTGATATTGTATCATTAAACAAAGAAAATGGTATTATTTATCTTTAAAATTCAGCTTTAGCTATGCAAGTAGACTTTTTTTTCACTAAATGTTCAGCATTTCGTCATGACTAAAAGAGCGCCACTTATTGTATTGGTCTTGATATGCTGTGCATGATCTGATAAACACCGCCTACCAGCTAGTAGTTAGCGAATAGCATCCGCGCAAAATATTTATTTATTATATTCATATAAATATTCTGTCAAAAAATTCTCCATTTTTAACTGAAAAATACAAATGACCGGACAAAAAATCCTATATAAGACACTGTGGCTTTCTGTTTGCGTATTACACACTAGACCGGGACTACGTTTTTCGACCGTACATGTTCGGTAATATCTGCCATTCCGACTCTATTTTTAGATTGACCCAGTCTACTTATAAAAAACAGATCGTTGAATTGGTATTATTGTTCAGTTGTATATGACAGCAATTCTTGATAAAGTAAATAAATGTTCGGCAATTAATTTCAATTTAAAAGTTGTTTATTATGATATGCAGAATAGCACAAAACCGAACGCGATTCTCCTTTAACTTATGTGTCTGCTGCTAAAATACATATATACTACCGGCAGCTGTACTATGTAAACACACGCGAATGTGTACCTAATGAATGATCCTGATATTTTAGATTTCTCTCAGTTGACCCAGTTTGGGTTTTTGAAGTCCTCGATGACGATATCTTTGAGAGTGAGTTTGGAATACCATTTCCAACCCTGAGCAAACTTCTGTATCGATAATGAGCCACGCCCCACCCTCCCCTGGATTTTACTCTCAGTACGACTATTGCGAGTACTGACAATGCTAGTGACTCCCTGACAGATCTATCTGCGGATACTCATCAAGATTAGCATACAAATTAATCAAGATCAGCCTACACATTAACAAAAGACAAGCACAGCTCAAGCTGAAATGCGTAAGCCAACTTTTTTGGACATAAGTGAGGAAGATTGAGATAACTTCATTGGGCAGATGAAAAACAAGAACACTGTTCGGAAGACAGAGTTTAGTAGCGGGCAATTCCAGCGTTGGCTATACGAACGTGATAAAACCAGCGTTATGTGGCAGATAAATTCAGCAGTGTTGGACAATTACCTAGGCTTATTTCTTCTTGTTATCCGAAAACCTGACGCCTCAGAACATAAGCCCGATACACTGACCAGCTACCACAGGAGCTTAACCAGGTACGTTTAATTAAATTTTCCATCAGTAATATTAATATATTAAATAATAATACTAATACTAATATTATATTATACAAATGTATAAGAGTTGCCTGCCATGATTAAGGAAATCAAAGATGCATCCCACGCACCTCGACCCTGCACAATACCTCTCAAATCCTAGCCTCAAACCTAGAAGATGGTAAAATAACACTGACACTTATTTTTAATTCAACATCCTATGTCGCTTCCAACATTTTGAATTATTTCATTGGACTGTTGAAATAAATTTTTTTTATAAAATGCCACCAGACTATGGATTTTCCACTCCACCCAATAATCATGCAGACAATATCCGTTTAGGAAAGGAATTTGTTTTCCAGGTGCCTGCGTAAAAACAAGTATACGTTCAGTACAATAGCAGATAAAGAATTTGCCACATCAAGAGCAGTTCTTGCATCTAAATGGAAAAAGTTGAATGAAAAGGAAAAGGAGACCGCCCATCAGCTGCAGAACCATTATCGAAGATTGAGCAAGCAATTTTAAAGGAAATGAGTCTCCTTGGCAAAGATACTCCTGATAAAATCATAAATTCTCTTTTGCTTAAACAACACAGTGAATTTTCGGTATACGGGGTGGGACAGAAAACCGCAGCCTGAAACGGAGGGGAGTTAAAGGAGACGGAATATTTGGAATATAATGAAAGACTCTCAAAAACAAGAACATGCGAAAAGAAAACAGAATCCCGCGCCTTTCCACCAATATTATGTGAAAAACTACAGAAGCAAGCTCAGTAGCAAACAGTTTAAACATTAACCCGGTTTAATTGCACTAGAAAAACGACAAAGACAGAGAACAAAAAAAATCACAAACAAGAAACATGGAAGAACAGCACAAAACTCCACAAACAGCACAGTGCATACATACTATATGTTAATCAAGGATTGTTAGGTACCGCCTCGGAACAGTCAGTTAAATGTGAATTTAAAGCAATTTTCCAATGCACACCAAAATTGTGCCCAGTTTTTACCAACAAGGAGTATGCACGCCACCGCACCCTGAGTACGCTCAGAGATGAGTTGCCCTTCTATTTGGTCATAAAGTACTTAAGGCTAGGTGGCAACAAAGTTTGGTTTCAATGCCAGTCTATGGGACAAAATTATTTGAATGGACTTATAAAATCCATGGCAAATAAAGCTGGGTTGCAGCTACACCGATCGAAAGACAAAAAAAATGCATTCTTTTTTGCAACATGTCACTTTAACGAAATCTCGCCTATAACAAATATATCGATAAGAAACTTACCTGGATTGACGATCAATTAAGCCAAAATACTACTTGCGTTTACTTTTGTCTCTGAGGGCTAAGTGACGAAAGCAGAAACAAAAGGATAAAAAAGACAATATTTAAGATACATATGAAAGTCTGGTCGACAAAGAAATGAAAAGAGATTGCTCCGACAAGTCTAAACGTTGATTTTGAAATGTGAGGTGGGTGGAGGCGTGCGAAAAAAGGAAGAAAACTGAAGAAAGTAATCAAAATATACTTGTTAAAAAGGTTTTGGTTTGATAAATTAAGTATTTTTCTGCAATAATATCAGGTTCAATGTAGAACAAGGTGGTTTGGATGGGGTGACAGGAGGGGGATCATAGTGGCGAGTAAAGAAATACAGTGGTATAACAGTTACCTTGAATTGAGTTAGAGAAAGTTGTAGAGCACATGAGAATGTGGAGGGGAGGTATGGGGAACATATAGGAAAATATTTTAAAAAGAGTCATTTTATCGTATGTGCGATATCTCAATATGATTTGGTAATATTATAGGATTATTTGGAAAAAAGTATAATGTACTATGCCAAATACAATGATAACTTGATAAAACAGTATACCGTTAGTAGTGTGAAATCAGAAATATTCGTGGGACATTACTTTTTTGTGGATTTCGTGGGTTGGCTCATTTATTCAAGATCCCAACGATTTTACCATAAAGTCTGAAATCATACAGTCTATGTGGAAGGGTATACATGTATTCACATGCACATATATGATTGTTGTATATAACTTGTAATAACATGCACCTAAATCATTGTTGTTGTTTTTTACTTTTTTATGTTTTATATTATTTAACCTTAATGATGATAAATTAAAATAAGTTATTAGTACCCGAATTCAGTTTTTTTGTAGGACATTGGTGGGGCATAAGAGCAAGCTGATTATTAACCCTCTGAATGGCCAGTAAAATGTGCTAATTATTACTCTCTCACTTCATTTTGTTTCTTTGATTTTTTTCGGTTTTTAAATTAAATACTATTACTATGTTTTCAAAGTTCGCAAAATTTCAATGGCTTCACTATTTTATATCCTTAAATTTGGTGCATCTTTATATATGCCCCATAAATTACCCATCCAGCGATAATTGACATGGTATCTGCAATTGACATATTGTGATTATTGTCCAATTGTATTGTCATACACGTAGATGACACATAGCATGAGATCAGTGAATGATGAACTTGCAGAATATTTCGGATTTCAATTTTAAATAAAAGGAATGCACGAATTTAAAAAAAAAGCAACACGAAATTGTCCTTTTAAGAAAAATACGAAATTTCAAGCCTAAAAATATAAATGATTTCACAGTATAATGACACGACATTTAGAAACATGACATTTGTTTTAAATTTGTCATAATGTATTGAATTCTGAATCAATTAATCAGCTTACAATACATCAACAACAAAAAAGCAAGCAAGAACTCATTGCTGTGATTGAATATCTAACAGAAATATACAAAACTTCATCGCTCTTAAATATGCATTGATGATGTGCATTGTAAAAAGGGCTTGAAAAAAACCCCTAAGGCACCTCTTTCCCTGATAGATGATCACGTTAAAAAAAAACGTTTAAAGCAAAACGCCTTGGAAAGTTCACTGCAAAGACACCAATATTTATGCAAAAATTGATACCAATCCACTTAATGTCGTTAATGTGTGCTTATATAAACAAAAATATTAATAATTAACGCGAGTCTGTGAAAGAAAACACAGATTGTTTAGATATTTAAATCGATTCAAATTGACACTTAAAATCGTTTAAATCTATAGAAATAACATCTCTGTAAGAAGAAGCAGTTTTCCGTTACGGCTTTTCAAATACATATTGGTTAAAAAACGGGTTGTCTATCTGAAGCATTATAGTTGAGGGCTTTTGGAGGATCCCCCAGCTGAGCATAAGTTCTTGATTAGTTTTGTCTTTCTTGGAGAAAAGGAGGAAAACGTCAATTGTTTTGACAACACAATCATTTCTGAATAATTTTGTAATGTTACTGAATTCTGAATTTTAAATCATACAGTTGTAAGAACTCTTGCAAAAAGCCTTTATTGAGACCAACCGAAATATCAGCAAACGGAAGGTTATGGATCTCAGTGCCAATGAGCATCCTATAAAATGTTGTAAACTGCTTCATATTTTAAAATGGCGCTCAATGAGGTCTGGTCGGGTTTTTTGGAACACAAATAACTCAGATTGAAATTTAAGGTGATGGTTGACATTTTTCTTTAATAGTTTTTGATTCATGAATGGAAATTAACTAACAAGCATGATGTATAAAATTACAATCATGGACAATT
Source organism: Mya arenaria (assembly GCF_026914265.1). Classification (NCBI taxonomy): domain Eukaryota; kingdom Metazoa; phylum Mollusca; class Bivalvia; order Myida; family Myidae; genus Mya; species Mya arenaria. The sequence continues at coordinate 67,535,630 of NC_069131.1, read as the reverse complement.
TACCTTTTAAATTGATCTTAATTTAAGCATACAAAATTGACATCAGCTATTTTGGATGGTATAAGACTAAGGTATCGTGATATATAAACAATCGTTACTAAAATGCCATATGGCTGACGATTTTTTTTTATGTCTACTGCATAGATCCATTTTCAAAATATAAAGCAGATATTTCTTAAAGTCAAAATCAAAATAAGCACATGTATAACAAACATACAATTTGAGTGATATACCTTTAACTACCTATTAAATAATGCATTAATGGAAAATGTTAATTACTGATAACAAGATTGTCTAAACGCGAAATAAACAATGTAATTATCAATTACAAATTTTAGCCAATATTTCGTTATAAAAATAAACATCTTTTTTCAAATTCAAATGTTATCCGCTGTATGTCGTTAAAATCATCATCAGCTTCATTTAAGTTATCAAAAGAAAATATCGGGACTTACCTCAATTTTGTTGTCATAACTTTAGACAAATAGTCCGCCAAAAGCCCTTTGCAGAAAATCATACGCGCATACAACCTTATATATACTACATATTCTGTATCGGTCATATTGTTTCAGTAATTCTAGCCTTATAAGAAAGTAATTGAAATATCAACTTTTTCTCATTTTATGCATTAAAAGTCCGCACACAAATGTATAAGGCCTGTTTTTATAATTTGTAAACAGGAAAGGAAATAATTAACTTCATCAGACTTCTGAAGAACTTCTGTATTTAAAAGAATGATGTGAATCAGTACTTATGTTTTTCTTTCTAAGAACTAAATTTTTGCTAACTTAATGAACGTTTTAACTCTTGCGCAGATGTGACTGACTTTAAATCTCTTGATTAAAGAAATGTTTCCAATACTGAAAACCAACAAATTATTAAAATGGTTTCACAAATGTTATCCTGTATAAATTGTTGACCGGTTTGTGTAAAATCCAGAATATTCACTAAACAATAGGCATAACTGACTGTTAAAATCTTTATTACTCTAGTATTGGAAACTGTTCTATGGTACATCAGTCCCATAACTTTTTATAATAGGTATGTTTGCCTTATATTTTAAAAAACAACTTATTCTCTTGTACACACAAACACACACACACGCGCGCGCACCTACATGCATGCATGCACGACAATTAGAACAACAACAAAAACACTTATGAATGGTAATGCAAGAAAATATACTATTACTCGTGCATTATTAGTAAATGGTAGAATCCTTCAAAATGATAACAACATTTTTTCTTAAAGCGCAAATGATAATGATGGATGAGAAATGAAATCATTTGAATAATAGGAAGAAGTGATAAGTTATAATGATCAACTACATTATTTTCGTGCAAACTATGGCAGGTTTCAAGAGAAAATCTGTGTTTTTATTACTTTTCCAATTATTTTTATTTTAGTGTATAATGATATCTTTCCACATTATGTCTGTATATTAAAAGAGTGTTGTTACATGAAAACACACATATTTACGAGGGACTCATTGAATTTTCCCATTACGTTTTTCTTGTCATGTCTGCTTTTTAGTATAGATATTTTATACCAGGTTTATGTAAATAAAACATATTATTAGAGTATTTGTTTGTTTTGACCTACCGATTATTTTCTTATAAGACAAGAAGGTGGAATTTAGTGATAAAAGTATTGATTTCGTATTGAAAAAAGCCATTGATAAGCCCATAGTTTTAGTTTTGCTAATCTTAGTTTATCATTTTTTGTTGATGCCAATATATAGCCTGATTGTTTTTGATGCTGCGTGCCAATGACGGACCCTTGGGGATCATCAGCAGAACAAATGTTAACCAGAAGATAAACATAGATGCCAAAGCATGTGGAGCATGTGAGGATTGTTTAGATACGAGCTGTAAGAAATTGTTAAGTTTGTTAAGGAAGAACATGACTAAAGACAACATAAAATTTCAAAGGTGAAAATTCCACATCATTGACGGAGAAAGTGTTAATGTATCTATATATACATTCAATGCCAACATTAGTACATTCGAAAAGTTGTTTTAGTTTATACTGTCATATATTTAGTACTGGAAAACACAAGGAGGCGATGCATTCTTATAGACTTTTTCAAGATATTCTCAGAACAACAAGGTCACAAGAGGTCAAGGGGCATGGACTGTACAGTTCCTTATTTTATATAGTTATACTACTATGTATAGTAATACATACCAGGATTGTACCAGTAACATTAAGAAATGTATCTTTTACGGAGTTCAGTATTACATTATAGTTCGTAGTAGTGTTTGTCTGCCAATTTATCTCATGTTATACACTACCTGTCTTCACGAGGAGTGATACATTCTAGACGATGCCATCTACCGTTAATTATGAGATGAAAGACGTAGCCTACAAATTACTGCAGTTACATTATTACATAGATACATTTCAGATAATACTGAAAGCCAAAGGAAACAATGGTTATAAAGGAAGATCTGCGTAGTAAATTTTCCATCCTGGCATTCCTGATTCGTATATTTGTTTCACAGATATACTAAAACAAACATCTGCATACCACGACTGTGTGTTATGTGTGTTTACATGACAATATACATGCATCTGAATTATTGTTTCGAAAATGGGCCTATGCAGTAGTCACAGAGTTTGGCTTTTATCAGCCACATGGCACCTTTAATAACGTGTAATGGTATATTACGACTGTTTTGTATCTAAGTATTTAAAAAAACTGGCTGTTGCTGTATCCCAGTACAATTCAAACTATAAGGTAAATGGTCCACAACTGCATTTTTCATTACAGTCTTATATTGTTAGTTGATATCCATACTTATATAAGATAGTATAAATGAAAAATGTCAACAACCATATATCTGCGTATGTGTTATTTCTGTACAAAAACAGCTACTTCGGATATTAATATTTTAATATTGAGCAATGTGCTTATTTCGACGGAAATAATAGTGATAAAAAATGTTAACCCGAGGGAGAACATACACACTGTTTAGCTAATAAAATGGGTTGTATATGGCAATAGCAAAAGTTCCTGTTTAAATATATATAAAGCAGCTCCCCAGCTTCTACCAGCTTCTTTGATAATGTTACCCTCCATAACTATCGACAAAAATAAGAAGAAGTTGTAAGCCGTTACGGCTTATTTGAAAACCCAACACTCTTAGCGGCAGTTGTCTGTTACGAGTTTATATAAGTTGACCTCTTTAGTCTTTTCTGATACCAGTTTTTAAACTGATGGAGTTAAAACGTTTTATTGAACTCCAGCTTCTTATAATACCCTCACCTGGTTAATCGAAACGGTTACGTAAAGATATTTAACTTTTTTCATAGTAATTGGCCCCAGGCCTGGACATTAATTTTTGTTCTTGAATAAAATGTTTTTTCAATTACATTTGATAAATTATTGTATATTCATGAATAAAAAATGGATTTACCTGGTGATATAAAATGTCCTTGATTATTTTGAAACACAGGCAGAAGAGTGCAAATTTACACACATGAAAACATTTAATTGCCTTACCCGTTCGATGACAGTTTATGTAAGTTTCACTTCTACAAGTTCCCATGTGTACAGTGTCTTATAAGTTTAATCATCATATTAAGCATCAGCAATAAGTCTAATTGTTTCACTATACTTATATCACTATTCCTTTAACACTCCATTATGCGATTATTGCATGTGAACTCCATTATCATGTAAACAGATTTCACTGCGTCAGCCTAGGTCACAAAAGTACATTTACGCACAGTTTCACAGCAGTGATTTGTAGCTACCAATGTTTATTCCCATTAGCTCATTTATACTGAATTCCAGTCTTCTTTACATCGGCTTAAAGCCATTAATGTTTCTGATTTAGAATTAACATCGCTCTTGAAGAAGAAAGTAACATTTTGATGAACTGGTATACTTCCAGTCAAATGCAGGCTAACCCTGACAAATTTAAAGCATTTTCAGTTGGCTCAAAGCTGTTTAAGAAATAAAAGAATTCAATATACTTTATAACACAAGTGTTTATGAAGAGGAAGTGAAGCCTTAATGCATTGAGGTAAATGGTGTATTAAATGTTGATGCCAAAATTTCTATAATGTGCAATAAAGCAGCTAAGTAATTGAATATCCTTCAAAGACTAAGCACTTTTTGAAAACTAATACTAAGCTTATTATCTTTAAATCTTTTATCAGATCCAATTTCAACTACTGCCCTGTCCTTTGGCATTTTTGTAGCAAGACTAACACAGAACAATTAGTAAAGATTCAATATAAAGCTTTAAAACATGTTTTTAATGATTTCAATTCAACTTATGAAAAACTCTTCATAGTGTTCAATTGATAACATTGCATCTGAGCAGGGTAAGATACATCGCTACTGAAACGTACAAATGTCTGTATGGTATCTCACCAGAATATGGTCAAAACCTTGTAGTTTTTAAGACATGCAATTTTAACCTCACTGTGTAGATGTAACATCAGTAAGAACAACAAAATATGGGAAAAATTCTTTCCGCTTTAAGGTTCTCTTACAACTACCTGGAATTTAGAAGGCTGATCCGCACCTGGACAAGCCCCTCTTGTATATGCTCAATGTGCCAACAATACCATATTGCTTAAAAAATCTGAAGAAATTGAGAATCATAACATGTTCCGCTGAATTTCTTTTATCCTTTGTCTTAACAATAAAGAAGTTTTGTTTTCAGTGGGGTGGCCTACACTTACTGAACAAGATATGGTATGCATATACCAGAAAAGACTTCAGAGGACATTTTGAATAAAAAACAACAAAAAATAATCAAATTGAAAAGCATGGGATAATATCGGTTAAGGATTGTTTCAAATTCATATAACATCTGTCAAACACATAATTATAACTACTTGTGTTTTTCTTTCGACAAGTTTTTTGTTTAGGTGTTACGACTATACATTATCAATTAACATTCCTACAAAGTGGTAGACTTTGTTTTTTTCAATGTATACAGTTTATGCTTTAAATATACTCTTAAAATAACTAACAATTTTACAGTGGTATGTCAACTAGCGGAACCGTGCGCATATAAACCATATGCTTTTATTTCCAGGTCACGATCTCATTTTTATGTTTTTGATATGTAATTGAGCTTATGTTTCTTGTTTGCATATACAATTTTCTTAATTTAAATAAAGATTTGTTTATCTTGTATCGTAAAAAGTGTCGAAAACAGAGATCAATTTCGATCTTTTTTTTCGAGCGATCGACAATCTTCGATCCCTTTTTCTAGAATATATAAAGGCTGCGATTTTTCTGGTCGGGGTTAAGACATTTTTAGCATCATTGAGTGCAGTCGCATTATTGATCATGTAGATTTTAAAGCTTGACGCAAATAATCATTCGAAAATTCTCGGCCATTTTCTTAGAAAGCAACCGCGGATGTATGCCGGTACATTAGTAGAAGTTGTTTGTAAAAAAGTTTTTTTTATTATTTATTAAATGTTATGTTCAGCTTGTCTTTGAAGATCTAAGTTTCAATTAAATGGCAGTGAAGTTAATTGCAAACATAATTAAGATTTGCAAGATTAATGTCATTGAGTTTAACTGCCAAATTGAAACTACTACGCGATCTATTTGCAGCGTAGTTAAAGTGTGCTGATTTCTGACATTGTAAACAGTCCATACACATCCAAGGCTGTATTCGATAAAAATGGCCGAGGAGCTTCGAATGGCAAATAATAATACGTTTAAGCGACAGTATTTGAATAAGTCAATACGTTGGATATTGTTTTACTATATTTAATACGAATAAACAGTAACGATATTGAAATGAGACATCAACAAATAGATCGCAGACTTTTATATTAAAGGTCAAAAATTGATGTTTTATGCATTTTTCTTAAACCGTTAGTAATGATTTTAGCCATAAAACATGATTTTTCAAACGGTTATATTAAAATCTGCGATCTCATCCTCTGTCAGCAGTTTTTTATTACTGGTTTGCAGAAATAAACGCAAACAATTGCCCATTCCAAGACTGAAAATAGAAAAGATGTAAAAATGTAAATCTTTGTCAATGCATTTCTTTTGTATTATATATACTAAACACAGGGACTTATAATATACGTTAACAGATTGACACGATAATGGATGGGTATATTTTTACCGATAATGTATTTGACAACACATATTTTATCATTAAATTACTCTAAGATATCGATATTGCAGAAAAATTACTGTTATAGCATACAAATGTAGTTTGGTTTTATTGGGGTTTGAACTCTAGCCGGTAAAGTCAAGAATAAATTAGAAAATAGCCGGCTAATCCACACGGCCACCGCGACTTTAACAATTTGTTGGATATGTTGAACAAATAAGGATACATTGATAACATCACGTGATAATGTCAATCAACCAATCACGCAACATTACAGCTCTAACTAATTTTCAATCGCGTATTAAACGTTTATGAAAATTGTGGTCCCCAAAGACGATATTTGAGCAAATATCAACATTCGCTGAAGGTTTCCAGCTTTTAGTATTTTTGTTTTAACACTCGTTATCATTTGCCATACATTATTTCGTAATTAAAAAAGTGCATTGTTCAAACCATGAGCGAGTCACTCTAAAGTGTCTTTCTTTTTTGTTACACGTATGCATATATAAACTGAAATAAAGTGATAAGGCATACTTAAGGTGTCAAGTGTACAAAACCTGGAGCCAAAATAAAGCAATGGAAACGTTTTAAAGCCGTGAACAACTAACTGTAAATCACGGTCTTATAGAGAAATACCGCAGTACATGGGGTGTTTACTGTAATGTTATCTTGTGTTACACACTGTGTGGGAATGGACACCGGATATAGCTCAAAAAGTGATAAGTAAACAGACAATTATGCAGTTGTTTTTCTTTACCAGAGGTAAGATCTTGCTATGTTAACGCATATCTACCGTATCCACAAATGAAACAAGTGTTTGAACTATTAGCTGAATGCTAAATTTGGCCTATGGTATTCTTTAAGGTGCTTACGATTTAGCAGACCCCGATAAATGTTTCTTCAAATGTGAGATGATCACCTCAAAACTTAAAGAATTTCGACAAATATTGTTATTTTTTTAGAAAATATATCGAATAAATAAAAAATCTGAATCGATGGATTTTACAAGCATAAGCTCAATAATTTTATTGTAAGAACTGGCAATGTTACTTTTAAACTATTGAAAATATGCCCTTAGAAATGTTCACAGTACTGTACTGGGGATAGCTGTATCATGTACTGAGGATAGTTTCAAAGTTGAGAAATGAGTCCTGGTGAAAAGATGTAAAATGTGACAAAAATTTATAGTAACACTGTTAATATACAATATACATGTATGTCTATTTCGAACTTTCAAATAATCTGCAAAAAGTGAGAGTACAATTTGATAAGAAATTATTGAGCAAACTTTAGTTAACAATGAGTTTGATTCATGATCTCCTAAATATACGTATAACGACCTCCAATTTGTGTTTGCAAATCCTAGATTTCGCAAACTCAAGTACCCTTTAAATACGGTGTAATCGAATACTGGCCTATACTTTAGTTAGAAGGCTTCATTAAGGTATGATTTTGGGGTTTTTTGTTTGCGAAATGTTTTTGGAAGTTTGTCTAATTGACCCGCCAACTTCGGGCCCCAGCGGGGTTTTTGCAGAAAAACACGGGTTTTTTCACTATCCCGCGGGATTTTTCTCCCGTTTTTCAAAAGCTGGGGAAAAATCCCGCGGGGTTTCAATAATACAAGATTCAAGTTATTTCAGCTCAAAACAACATCTTATATCAAAAGGAGCATTATGCTTCGACACCGGAAGTGAAATAATGCGAAACAAAAAAAAAACCGCTTTTCAGTACGGGGTTTTTCTCCTGCGGGATAAAACTCCAAGATTTTACCGATAATGCAAAATCCGTAAAACACCCACTTCTAAGCTATTATATTATTGTTATGATGTTATTTATCACTTGTTTAAGGATTTTGAAATACTTGCTTTTTATTTAAAGAACAACAGAAATTTTATGAATGTTTTTTTACGGGAGAAAAACCCAGCAAAACCTGTTTTGACTATTTATGATTTAAAACGCGATTATTGCACTTCATTTAAAGCAAAAACAAATGTTACTACATATGTATCTTATATGTTTAATATAACAACCATGTTAGTTATGTAAATGATATTATTAAAGGTAATTTAACTAATTTCGAAACTTATGAAATAGTGTAATGTAACCTTTTTTTTAAAAAAAAAAATCTTCCTTTTTTAACCGTCTTTAAAAATACTGCAGGAATGAAAATTATACGTGACGTTAAAGAGTTGTAACGTTAAAAAGATGATATTGCTTAAAATTGTTTAATTATTGGTACTTAAAATTGTTTAATTATTGGTACTTGAATCTGACTTTAAACCGGTTTAACACAAACATACAATTACAATAATCAATACCAGGGTACATGTATCATGCTGGAAAATTACGAATGTGTCAGACGAATTATTTTGTTTTTCATAGAAGATAAACAAAATCATCGAGCTTTGCAGAACGATGAATCAGAATGACTGAATGACACTAAGTTTTGCAAAATGGATATATCCCTAACTGCCATGGTAAGTCATATATATTTTATTCTATTGCATTTTTGTGTGGCTTGTTGAATATTAGCTAAAGAACTTTAGCGAACATGTTATATATTACCTTTTTGGATGTGTTCGCTGAAGAGAATGCCGTATCCAAACCCTACCAGAATTCGTGACATTTTTATGTCACGCTGTTATTTCACTTGTATGCATTGTACAGACAAAATAACTATATCCTCAGGTAAATGAAGTAAAATGTAGTTCACAAACACATTTTCAAAACCAAAAAACGCTTTATAGATAGTTGATTTATCATTTTAAACAATCCGATTATAAGCATTCCTTAATTAGGTCATAGTTGTGTTCAAATTTAATCACGTGATAACAAGATTTTCAGAAAATACCCATGTGACCTACATATGACCTCACAAATGTAGTGTTTATTTTGCTGTTATTTTTTCTTTTTCGAATAATTGGTAAATAACTAATAACAAACTTGGAATGAATTAATTGTTTTTACTTATCGAAAGGTATTTTAAACCTTACTGTAATTAGTTTCAACTAAATGAACAATGTGAATCCGGTGCTATAAATAGAATCCATCGACGTCATCATGGTCATGTGATTGCCGAGTCATTCAATTGGATCATCATACTCAGTTGATTCTGGTTGACTTTAGTATGGGGGATACGCCACAACTTGAATGTGTTGTAAACATCAAAAAAAGAAATATCAACATTAAAGTTATGGAAGCCAGAACTAGTTGAATATGTATCAGCTAAGAACACAGGTAGATCTACTTGACACAAACAATTTTAATAAGAATATCTTAATACACTTATCCCATATATAAGGCGATTATTGATTATGTGACTTGCACCTGTGGCTAAGAAGTAGGACAACTCTTGGTTATGCACCAGTCAGTTATAACCGCCCCCCCCCCGGTCCAGGGAATGGCAGGGACTTTGACTTTCCGTCCAGCTGAGCCCGGGCAAAGGCTCATTTTCCCCAGCTATCCTCGGTATACACCCAGTCTCGGGTAATCACGGCCTTCCCAGTTCCGGAGAATAGAGGGGACTTTGACTTTCTGTCCAGCCAAGCCCGGGTAAAATCCTTGTCCTGCAGGGAGGAACTGCCGGTAAAATCCCTGCCAAATGATCCCGTACCCCAAGGACCCTAGGTAAGGCCTCCGGTAATCACAGCCTTCCCAGGTCCGGAGAAAAGCGGGAACTTTAGCTTTCTGTCAAGCCAAGCCCGGGTAAAATCCTTGTCCTGCGGGGACAAACTGCCGGTAAAATCCCTGCCAAATGATCCCGTACCCCAAGTAGTCCAAATAATTGTACGTTGACAGATTTTTTTATGATTTTTGATATGGCAAATCCTTAATGTAATCTATTTCAAAGATGTGATTACTTTCAATGTACCTGTCCTCAGAATTATTAATTTGTAAGTTGTATACATGAATGTAATGTCTGTTCGTGAATAACTGTTCCCATGGGATGTATCTCTTCATTGTACTAAATGTCCTTATAACTCTTACTATAGTATATGTCAGTGTAATGTTCGTCCTTGAATAACTGACCCCATGGCACGTGTCTTTGTAATGTACCATACATTTTAGAATGACTATTATGATTATTACTATATACTGAAAGTCAAATGTAATGTCCGTCCCTGAATAAATGTCACTATAGAGTCATTTTTTGTTATAAAGTACATTTTAGAATAACTATTTATACTATATTGTATGTAATTGTAATGCTTGTCCCTGAATAACTGTCCCCATGGTGAGATTCTTTGTAGGTACATTTGAGAATACCAATTTCTGGAGTGTGTGTCAATGTTATGTCCGTCCCTGAATAACTGTCACCATTGGGTGTGTCATCACAATGTACATGTCAGAATTACTATAGTATAATGTCATTTAGTCAATGTATGTTTGTCCCTGAATAACTGTCCCAATGGTTCAATTCTATGTAAAGTAAATGTCAGGATAATTATTAGTGTATGGTTATTGTCAATCGTGATGTCTGTCCATAAATAAGACTCCTCATGGTGTGTGTCTTTGCAATGTTCATGTAAGAATAACTATAACAATATAGTGTATGTCAATTAAGTCTAGTCAATGTAACATCCGTCCCTGAATAACTCAGTCCTCATGGCGCTTGTCTTAAAATGTTAATATGTCAAAATAACTAGTACTTATAAAAGTGTATACATCAATGTAATGTCCGTCCCTGAATAACTGTCCCCATGGCATTTGTTGTTACAATGATAATGGCAGAATAACTATTCCTATAATGTATGTCAATGAAATTTCTATCCCTGAAATCCCTGTCCCCATGGTGTGTTTCTTTACAATTTTCATATCAGAATAACTATTTTTATAGTGTATATCAATGTAATGTCCGTCCCATATTAAATAATTAACTGTCCCCATGGGGTATGTCTTTGCAATGTTCATAAATTTCAGAATAACTATTTCTATATACTAAGTGTATGTCAATTTAGTGTGACAGGCCCTGATAAACTTTCCCCATAGTGTGTGTCTTTGCAATGTTCATTTCAGAATTACTATTTCTATAGTGGTGTTAATGTAATGTCCGTCCCTGATTAACTGTCCCCATGTAGGGATTTTATGTAAAGTGCACATCAGGATAATTAATTACTGTAATATCAGTGTTATGTCTGTCCCTAATTAAGTCACCCTAAGGGTGTCTGGTGTGTGTTTTTGCAATGTTCATGTCAGAAATACTATTAGTATATAGTGTATGTAAATGTAATGTCCATCCCAAAGTAACTGTCACCATGTAGCGATTCTGTGTAAAGTAAATGTCAGGATAACTAATTACTATATAATTGTATGCCAATGTTATTTCCCTAAATAAGTCTCCCCATGGATGCACCAGTCATTTGTATCCACGCACAAGGTCCGGGGGTATACCGGGGATAGCCGGAGAAAAGGGCCGTGTTTTTACTTTCCAGGTGGTCCCGCTGGGCCAAATTAAGCCAAGATTGGGCTTATATAGAGTCTCTGGGGTGTGGGGGCATTTGGCCGGGGTTTAACCATTAGTTTGTCCCCGCAGGGCGGGGATTTTACCCGGGGTCGGCTGGACCGAAACTCAAAGTCCCGGCGGTAGCGCCCCTAGTGTGCCTTCTTGTTTTCAGTTCCTACTGAAAGATTACTGTTGGTCAGCCTTAGAGTATTTGAGGTTGGCTGATGTAGTTTTTTCAACAGTCAGAGACTTCTGTTCAGGATTTCCACTCCTTTATTCTAAGAATAGTGTTCCTTTTAAATCAGCGATAACAAATAACACAATTGCAATTGCAAATCCAGTATGATTTAAGTCTATTTCATGTATAGTTATATGAATTTTTCATATGTGGCAGGTCTATTTTAGAAGTCTTTTGTTTATAATTGTCTCTGTGGCTGCATTTATGCCACTCTGATCCTGTTGTTGTTGAGATAATGAAGATAAAATTCTCTATTAACAAAAAGTCCACAATTAGAAAATAGTAGGAGAGAACTTTTCCAATAAAAAAAATCTTAATCAAGATATGGAAAGGGCCCTTATAATAACCCAATTAAACTTAAAATTAAAAACAAAAAGTAAGACTTGTTAATTGCTGTAAAATCTAGGTGTTAGATGACATTAAAGTTGCACTCTCACAGATATACCATTTTGACAACTTGTTTTTGTTTGTCTTGGAAAGAGCAAATTTCTGCCTAGATATCTGCAAATAAATTTATGATTGCTGACAAAATCAGATCGTAGATTTTCACATTTTTCTGTTTGAAAAATTGATGTTTTTTAAGGAAAATGCATATTATATCATTTTTGGATTTTTTGTTAGTAGTTTTATTTATATAACTGGTTCCATGGATTTTTGCAAAATTGGCTGGTTCCAAGGCAAACAATAAAAAGTTGTCAAAATGTTCAATCTGTGAGAGTGCAGCTTTAAGTGCACTGTACAAAGAAAGCTGGTAAAAATATTGAATAAAACCTTAAAGCAAAATTATGTTTAAACTGGGACCAATAATATGTTATCTTACTCCCAGGTTTAAACAATTGCAAATAATAACAATAATTATAGTTTTGTCTGGCTTTTCTTACACAAATAGAAACTAATTTTTTAATCAAACAAAAGACATTAAAACTGCATATCCAGAATATCCTTGAAATAATATCAAAACGCCAAGATAAAATGTACAAAAAAAACCAAAAAACATCTGAATTAAATAACAATCAGCCACTTTAGCAAAATGGAGAATTATACATTTAAGATATTCACATAAAATTCACCTCAATTTTTCCTTTCCATATGATTATATATATTTTTTTTTTCCTCTTTGCTATTAGCCTATAAATCAACATGACCATAAGCAATTATTTATATTTTAAGCATAATTAAGGAACATGTATTTTGATCAATTAAAGTGCATCATTAAACTGCAGATTATGTTTATTATCTTAAATAAATTATAAGCCTATTCATAATCATATTTATAGCACCATTTTCAGAATAATGATTGTCACATTAACCAGGCATTCCCTGTATAAAACTGTCATTCATAAAGAAACATTAAAAGGCAATTTTAACTCAGCCAATCAGATGTCAAAAACAGTGAAAGGTGCAATGTCAAGTCCAGTGAAAGGGGCGGAGCTAAGATAAATACTGACATGAAATGTAGATGGATCTTACCAACTGAGGAACTATTTTGATTTTCCTCATTTGCTTGTAATAAAAATTAAACTTTTACATTGATACAAATTTATCAATATATTATTGAATATAAAAGTGAATTATAAAAGCAAAATAATGACACCAAACATGACACATCTTGCATAAAGATTAGCATTTTGATAAACTTCCTGGAATTGTTATAATCAAAATACCTTGCACCAATATATCAAATCCTACTCCCACACAATGCAATGTAATAAAGTAAAAATATATTATAGTATGCAGCAAGACTGTCTTCAAATTAAATCCTTGATTAGGCGAAACAAATATTCTTAGTTTCTACTAACATCCCCCCAAAAAAGGGTAGATAGGTAGGCATTACTTTTTTTTGGACGACCATAATTCTTTAGCAAACTGACCTGTATCAGGGTATTATTTTAGGTAACTGAAAAAACGGATTTTGATCAAAACGCAAAAAAAATAAAAATAGGAAGAATAAAATAAATTCAGATGGGTGTAAACAAAGATTTGTATAGGCCTTATTATGTCCATGTTATCATATCAGTGATCAAAATAATCACAAGCCCACAAGCCCTGCAAATGTAAAGTTCTTTCTTGGCTGTCAGGGGCCCAACTCTTGATTTATGGTAGGTTCTGTTGAAAGTGTTTGAAGCAAAATACTAGTTTAAAAATATTGGCTTTAAAGGTCTCCATAGTAACACTTCTAAACCTAACAAATGGAGTGAATTAGGGGGTTAATTGGGGGTAATAAAACACATCTTGATAGTGACAATTTAAGTTTTAATCTTTCAAGTGGTGGTTCAACTAAGGAGGGATATATATATATATATATATATATTCTGTGACATTCTAAACTTTAGCATAAAATGTTAACTTAAATATAATAAGAAAAAATATAATTAAAATGTGAAACTTTTTTGTCATTTAAAAAAAACTTGTCACAGCTTCACATTCTCTTATTTTTAAGGCCTTCGACATATTTGAGTGGGATCCTGAAACAACCCCTGACACAACAACTTAATTTACAAGAACAACCTTGCGTATAAGAACTTCAATACTTCTGACAAAAACAAACAAAAGCAACTCCAGATTTATGAACAACTCTGATTACTAGAACATGAACACCAACCCCATCTTCAAGAACAACAACTTCAACCCCAGAACATCAACACTTCCTGCAGGGACAACTACAAAAACATCGGCTTCAAGAACAAATTCATCCTAAACACAAACATCAGCAACAACAGCTACCCGAATAAAACTACTCGAACTACAAGAACACCAGCAACACACTCTTTAAGAACACCAGCATCATCATCTTCTTCTAGACTTGCAAATGCAACAAACACCAAAGACAAAGTTGAATGGTATGTATATATGAATGCAAAGTTTTGACATACACATGTATAAGATATAGTTATTTGTCTTATTCCATAAATATGACCTACTCATTAGAACGTCATTGATTAAATAATGTAATTGAATAAAACTAAACAATCAATTTGCTATCATGGATTCTTTAAGTCAATGAGCATATGACTTTTTTTATTGTCTTTTTATTTTGTTAATGTCTCAAAAAAGAATGACTACCTCAAGTTGGCTGATTTCCATTAGATTTGAAACATTATTGAAGTATTCAACAATATATTTTGAATAGGCTTTTTTTATTGAAGATTATGTTCATGCAACATACCTACTTGATTTCTGTGCAATGTAGCCATAAACTTAAAGGGACTAGACACCAGGTTGGCAGGTACAGTATTTCTTCAAAATACAAGATTATGTTCATGCAACATACCTACTTTATTTCTGTGCAATGTAGCCATCAACTTAAAGGGACTAGACACCAGGTTGGCAAGTACAGTATTTCTTCAAAATACAAGATTATGTTCATGCAACATACCTACTTTATTTGTGTGCAATGTAGCCATAAACTTAAAGGGACTAGACACCAGGTTGGCAAGTACAGTATTTCTTCAAAATACAAGATTATGTTCATGCAACATACCTACTTTATTTGTGTGCAATGTAGCCATAAACTTAAAGGGACTAGACACCAGGTTGGCAAGTACAGTATTTCTTCAAAATAAGCCTAGAACTGTCGATGTGATCATTCAGAAGGCTGATAATACAAAAGGGTTATTAGTACTGCGTTTTGATCTGGGAGGTTGTATTTAACTTGAGTGGATTTTTGCAGATTCGGATTTCACAAGGCACAAGCCTCCCGGATCAAAACGCCATACTGATAACCCTTTTATTATATATACATTACTAATTTACTTGTAACATCACTAAAAGCCACATGTTTTCATAATAAATGTCATTTTAAAGGGTCTGTCTCACAGATGATGAAATAGCGAAAAAAACAAATTGTCGAAAAATGACATAAACTTGGCATCGATTTGTACAATGCATTGAAACGTACTAATTGAAGTACCACATAGTTTACAATTTATTTAAGTTTAGCAGTTACTTAGTATTTCTCCATTAAAAAAGATTACTGGGTGTTCAAGGTAGAATTCATTCAATCATGCGTGATTGGCTAGAAGGTGTTATCACGTGAAGTTGGACTTCAATTTTTGCGACGCGGGGTCTCCGACACAATCTTTTTTTACAATTATGACATCAAAGCGTAAAACATTCTATTAGATAATTGTCCTGAGATTCGTTACAGAAAAAACTTTTTTTGGTGCAAATCTCTGACACAGTCCCTTTAAGGACACATTATTTTGTTTTATGACATCATTTTAACATCACGCAATGACACTTGTAAAGTTGTTATGACCTGACGTCACAAGAGTTGAAAACGGCTGTAGTGCACTAGAGTGGAATACAGCCTACCATATTTTGCGATAAGTATTACGTGGGGATAAATGATGGGTATATATATAATAAATAATTTTACATGATTAAAATAAACAGAGCAATCATTTGACTATCTCATTTGGGTTTCATTACACATGTAAAAATAGTGAATTAAGTTTTCCAAGTTTATATTATATCCATTTATGAATACAGATAAATATACTGATGCTTTTTTAAACTTACTGGGATATTATATTATGTGGTAAACACACCCCAGAAAGTTTCATATCGACAATATGTGCAAAAGCTGTGAAATTATGTGTCTTAAGCAATGTTATATAGCTATTAAAGTAAGATTAAAAGTTATACACTAGTATATCAATTGTATGTAAGTTTTTGACAGTTATCTATTTTTTTGCAATTGTATCATCTGGTGTCTAGTCCCTTTAATAAACACTGTTAAATTCTAATTATTGAAAAAAATGACAAGCAGCAATTGTCATCACTTGATTGTTATCCTTACCTTGGGGTTAAGTTTTGCGTTCAGGTCAGTTAAATGGAAACCATCAAAGTTGTCACTTTGAAACTTGGGGAACTTGTACATCTTATACCCTTCTTCACATTATACCCTAAAGATATTGAGTCTCACCTGTTTTTAGGGTAAAAAACGTGAAATTTGGTTGATTTTGAGAAATGAACACTAAGCTTCTTCATAGAAAATGAAAGGATTATGCCTTCAATATATCAAACTCATTTGGAAGGGAATAGGGAGGATGGGGGATATTTTAGTATTTGTGGACTATAGTCTAATTTTTTTAAGTTTAATAAAATAATGTGCTTAGAAGGCGGCTTACAAGCAAACTATCAGAGCTATCACTTTTAATCATTGGAATATTCACTTTCAAATGTACAATATGAAATAAATTTACAATAAAAGGATATAATCAGACGAGGGTTCAGAACCCGCAGGTGGTGCTCTTGTCATATGCCAAATGTGCTGGTATAAACAAGTGCCATTTTTGTGTGAAATTTAAATTTTCCTTTCTTAAATTGCAGGCTAACTTCAATGGAGAGGACAGAGTAATGGTAAAAAGAGGATCATTTTAAAGAGAGGAGGAAGAGGGATATGTAAAGAGTGTTCTGAGGCCAGGATATCAGCAGTGCGTTCAGTTCAAACGTTTTGTTTTGTATCTCTGTTGCAACGCAGCGCATATACGTTAAGCGGGAAACCAAACAGCAAACGTTCGCCGCAAACATCTTTACTGAACGCGTTGCAGATTCATGATGGGGGAGGGAGGGGGGGGGGGTGGCGGTGGAACAATTTTCGAGAATTATTGACATACATGTGTATAAATATATATATATATCATGGTAGGAACTGTTTGCCTTGTCAACTGTGACTTAAATATTTAGTTCTTGTGTCAGCCTGTGCTTATCTCAAATATTTAATGACATTTTTTTGGTTTGTTTGATAGACATGATAATTATATAACTATTAAATATAAATGGCAACAATTATAGATAAAACATTGTAACTCAGGTTAACTTTATAATAGATAATTAATTGTTTATATGCAATATATATTTAAGGATGCATATTTCTTTTATTCTTGAATCTATTTTTTGTGTTTGTTTTTTTCATATATCGAAAATATTTTTCATGAATGTGGGTTTTTAATTCTTTGTCAGTCTCAGAAGAATTAAACAACTTGTGTTGAATTTATTTGCTAGACTGAAACTAGGCTGTTAATATTGGTCAGACTAATTGAATCAGAGAATAATATGTACAGCTATTCGGATTACTGACCAATAGAGTGAATTTAGTCAATGATGTATGACCCTAAGATTAAGATTGACTTAAAGCTGCACTCTCACAGATTGAAGTGAACTTCTTTATTTTTTGGCTTGGAAAGAGCCAATTTATGCGGAAATGCATGAAAAATAGTGTCATAAGACTGCATACTTTCTTATTTAAGTTCAAGAAGTGATGTTGAATGCCATTACACATTAATTTTCGAACAGAAATCTATAAATCTGCGATCTGATCTTTTGTCAGCAGTCTGATTTGAAAAAAAAGAATGTAGAAATTTGCTCATTTAAGACAAAAAAATAGAACAGCTGTCAAAACCGTTAATCTGTGCATGTGCAGCTTATTTGCATATTTTGAACTTATGTTTCTTCGTTTTTTTTCATTTTTAAAGTTATTATCAATTTAGATCTTAGAATATTGTTTTTATATTGATTTATAAATATGTAATAGTATTATACTAATATCAAAGTAAATTTGTACTGTTCAATTTTAAATGGACAGTTAAAGCTGTACACTCACAGATATACAATTTTTACAACTCTTATATTTTTTGTCTTGGAAAGAGCACATTTTTGCGTAAATATCTGTAAACCAGTGATAAAAGATTGCTGCCAAAATATCAAATTGCGGACTTTCATATTTATGTTTGAAAATTAATGTTTTATTGCATAAGACATCAATTTTTGAACTGAAATATAAAGATCTACAATCTAATTTTTCAGCAGTCTTATTTAACTGTTTTCTATGGAATTTCAAAAACTATGGCTCCAAGACAAAAAATAAAAAAAAATTGTCAAACGTTTAATCTGTGAGAGTGCAGCTTTAATAAATGGTTAAATGTTGTTGTTTTTTTAATTCTGATGATCGCCATGTATCATTGATAAAACATGTAAAAAAAAATAATCTTGTTTATTTTCCAACACTGTTTTGCATTTAAATTTGCTGACATAATGCTCTCCAAAAACTTCTGATATGTGGTTTTAAAATGTGTGTTCATCCTTTATTCAGCTAGTGGATGGAATTCATTAAACTACTGTATTCAGTACACCATGCAGCTCTTCCAATTGTTTGAAAGCAATTATTTCACAGAATCTGATAATAGAGGGACCAGACTCAAGATTCTACATTGCAAGAAAAAGTGAAAATTGTCAAAATTTATCATCAAACTGTTATGTTTCAACAGTGTACAGTGCACTGAATCTTACTTATGTAATCATATAAGTCGAAATAAACTCACTTTGTCTACCATGTAAATCGAAGTAAATTTAGAAATAGCAATCATGTATTTATCTGTATTTATCTGTATATATGTTTATGTGACCTTTACATGCTTAATGTAGATATGATAATACTAATAAACGGGAAAATCATTATGTGCTATTTTTTTAAAGATTACTTGTCTCAGAGAGAGAGACAGTGATGAAATCTTTTAAACACATTAAATGATGTAATATCAGTCTCATAATAATTGGTATTGATTCGGCTAGGCTTGTTTTGAGATAATATTGAATATCTTGTTTTTGGATCATCTGGTGTCCAAGTCCCTTTAATGTATGTCTGGGTGGGAATCAGCCACCGGGATCAGCCACCGGGGCTGAGTAGGAGACAATGCTAGTGCATTGTCTATCATGGGTTTAATCCCCATATTGAACACCCTTATCCATACTGTTTTACCAACCCTTTAACATTCAGTATAAAACATTGTGGACACAGGGTATAGATTACAAAAGTATTACATTAGTATGAAATGGGTCGTGTCACTTGTGTGTGTGTCTATGGGGGAAGATTTTTGTTAAGCAAAAAAAAAATTGTAGTCATTAATGGTATTTTTCCTAGACAATAAAATAATTATAGATAATTATTAAAGCTGCACTCTCACACATTGAACGTTTTGACAACTTCTTTAATTTTTGTCATGGAACCTGAAAGTGCATTCAAACCATTCATATAAGACTGCTGACAAAAAAAATAGTCACAGATTTTTTCTTTATAAGTTAAAATTTTATGTTTCATGCATTTTTCTTGAACCGTAAGAAACGGTTTATAGAGATAAAAGATAAGTTTTCTGACTGAAATTTAAAAATCTGCTATCATATATTTTGACAGCAGTCTTTAACCACTGGTTTCAAGATACCAATAATGGGTAATTCGAAGACAAAAAATAAAAAATCTGTTAAAACGGCAAAACTGTGAGAGTGCAGCTTTAAAATGTTAAGTGGCAGTGAAGGGGAGTGGGGTTGGGGGTTAGTTATCCATTGTTTAAACGAAATTATATATCACTTGGTATTTCTTAAATGAAATTTTAAAGCCTTGAATGAAAGTGATCATGTAGACAATAAATAACTGGAAGATCACTGATGGCTATAACGGCTGTATATCGACGATGCCGACGGTTACAAACAACTAATTATTAAAATCTGAATTTTTTTATTAAAAACAATTAACTTAATATTATTGACTCAATATAAATATGTAAAACAACTTCACTTCCTTAACAACATCCAACCGCTGGAAATTGAAATGGCTTTTGTCGGTGGTTTTTTTTTTCGTTAAATAGCATTCCTGATTTTTGCTGGGTTTTTCTCCCCTAAAATATGCATTAAATTAATAGATTTCTCAAATGAAAGAAATGACTCTAGAATAGTCATTCAAATTAGTATTTACATTAAAGTAATGTATAAAATCTCAAAAACATAAAGCTTGAATTGATTTTTTTTCTTTTGATAAAATGTAGGAATTTTATCCCGCAGGAGAAAAACCCCGTACTGAAAAGCGGTTTTTTTTTGTTTCGCGTTATTTCACTTCCGGTGTCGAAGCATAATGTTTCTTTTGATATAAGATGTTGTTTTGAGCTAAAATAATTTGAATCGTGTATTATTGAAACCCCGCGGGATTTTTCCCCAGCTCTTGAAAAACGGGAGAAAAATCCCGCGGGAGTGTGAAAAACCCCGTGTTTTTCTGCAAAAACCCCGCTGGGGCCCGAAGTTGGTGGGTCAATTAGACAAACTTCCAAAAACATTTCGCAAACAAAAAACACCAAAATCACACCTTAATGAAGCCTTCTAACTAAATTATACGTCAGTATTCGATTACAGCGTATTTAAAGGGTACTTGAGTTTGCGAAATCTAGGATTTGCAAACACAAATTGGAGGTCGTTTTATATAATAAAATTATGCAAGCTGCTTAAATATCAGGGTTGGTCACAATACATACTTTCTCACTGAAGTGAACGAGCAGAGACAATTATTCTGTTCTAAGTAATAGCAACATCGACCCAAGCTTAGACAAAAGCTTCACGTGTTCCAAATTGATCACAATATCTCATTCCTTACTGATTACTTTCTGTGTACAAACACGTACCTACTTGATTTACAACGCAATACTATATATATGAATAGCAAACACCACATAAATTCTACGGCCATATGTTTTGTGTTCCTCAATAAATCAGATTACCGGCGTATTTCAAATATTTAGATATTTGCGACTCGAACATTGATGCTTGTGAAAAACACATCATGGTTCACTAAGCTGTATAAATGAAACAGTTTTAAGTGCATACATATACAAAAAAAAAACAACAACAACATTTTTTGCGATATGGACAACATCAAACAATATCCCTCGAGCTCGCGTATAGGTAAATGGCCGTAAACATAATCACAGTCTCGTTATTCTAAATACATCGTTAATATCATCAGTCCACTTAATAGCTATCCCCTGTGCAATTATTTATTTGCTGTATCTATCCCCAGTACACCGCCAGGGCATCAAAAGGTATGAATATCTCCGTAACAACAAAACATATCGTATTGATATCTTACACATTACTAGATAATGTAATTACAATAAAATCGCTGGATTCAGTTTTTATTTTTATTTTCAATTGGTTGATTTATGTTTTAAATCGTACCACATAAATGAACATTTGTGAGCGATCATGCAGTTTTCGGCGAGAATTGGGCTATTATACAAAAAAGGAGACACATTTCCATCATAGTCGTATATTGCACAGGATCAAATTATTCGAAACTCTTCGATTTTGATAAATATATAACCATAAAATACAAAAAAATGATAGAAAGTTTTCAATGTGTCAAAATCAAACGCTTATCGATTGATCACTTTTTGAGCTATATCCGGTGTCCGTTCCCCAACAATGTTACAGTTAACCGCGATTTGTCTAGCCATTGTGAGTATCTGTCCTTAATTCAAGCCAGCGTGAATTGCAGAAAGTTCAAGGATGTTCCATACAAGTAGATCATTTCACCCTCTTGTTTCATATGATAATGTTAATTTCAGATCTCATATTTTGGCTGTGCAGATATGAAATACACGACCGAAGTCTTCGAGCCAGATTCATGTGCCGCCGACATGAGGCTAATAGACAGCGTTCCCGTCTGGTGTCGACATTTCTTGGCGTCGTTAATAGGCAAACCTTGGATATTATTTGGTAGTAAAGGTTCACTACTTTCCAAGAAAATATCATTATTCTTTCTAACGGTTCCAGACTTGTGTTCGCTATTAATATATGTGTATACGATAAAGGTCGAACATTGTTTATTATCTGTATCATAGAGTACAAGAATATTTTTTTTCATAATTATCAATCCAAGAGATCACCATTGAGACTTAATCGCTTAGATCAGATAGCTAGACTGGCCAAAAATGCAGTCTAAATACCAGGTAGCTGTGTTTGTTGCCTTCGACGGATCTTACTTCATGTATGTTGTTTACGTTTAATTAAAGCTGCACTCTCATAGATTTACCATTTTTACAACTTTTTTTTTGTCATGGAAAGAGCAAATTTTTGCGTAAATATCTGCAAACCAATGATAAACGATTGCTGACAAAAGATTAGATTGCAGATTTTCATATTTTTGTTCGAAAATTAAAATTTTATGCCTTTAAGAAAAATGCATAAATCATCAATTATTGAACTTGAATATAAAAATCGGCGATCTAATTTTTGTCAGCAGTCTTATATAACTAATTTTCATGGATTTGTTCAAAAATTGGCTAGTTCCAAGACAAAAAAATAAAAGTTGTCAAAACGTTCAATCTGTGAGAGGGCAGCTTCAAAACGAATGTGTTAAACTCACCAAACTACAGGTTGTGTGAATGTAAGAAAATAACAAAATTATGGAAAAGAATAGATTATGTAAGTTATCAATCTATATAAAATACATTACAAAAATACCTAATGATAGTAACAAAATTAAATTTACAATCATTCTCTAAGTTTTTTTTAAATCCGTTTGCAACAAAAGCAAAATGTAAAATTTTATTTCCTTTTCCTTTCAGTAGACAACATTAAGATATTAATAAAACTGTACTCAAACAATATGTGGAGATTGTAAGCATCCGATATTGCTAGATATATTAGTGTATATGACAGTACAGATAATGAAAACTACCGAACCACTCAAGTAACAAAGAACTTACCTAGATTAGCAATTACTGCTTGAGGAAATAGTTTGCGTCGAGAAAGAGAAAATCTATAAAATCGTACATTTCATCTTGATTCCATTTACAAATTAATTCGAGTCATAAAAACGTGGTGAGGACGTGCTACGTACTTGGTAATCGCATGCAGCAGTCTTCCTGGTCATAGTAAGAACGTACAAGGAACGCATTGGGCGTGGTACGCGCGTTTTAAGAACGCATATGACGTGATGCACGCGTGAGGATGCGCTCAGTAAGAACGTATTTGGAACGTGTGAGACGTAGAGAATGCCTGGCAGAGACGCAGCAAGGACGTAGTATGAACTTGAGTAAAAAATTTTTTTAAATTGACCGCGTCTTTGAAGCGTTCGTCGAAATTGCCAAGACGTAGTGAAGTCTTCATTGTCTTCGTCTAGTGTGATATAGGTATTAAGTAAGAAGCTTTTCACCAATACCAATGACCTGCAGTGGTAACTTTTAACAGGACAAGGAAAAGGGGTTTATAATTGTGCAAGGAAATGAATGAGACGGGCATGTCAAGAATTATAATTTACAATACAACCCTAAAATGATCTCAACTATAAATCGGTCATAAATACATATTCAGATGGCAAATGGAAATTTTAGGGACAAGTTCAAAATCAACTCTGGCCTTAAAGACACTGAACGAGAGACATTAAACGTACATACAAAACTGACATACCATTAATGCATCATATACCTGGTATGGCGGATCTGTGGTCTAGTGGTTACACACTTGACTGTCAATCCAGGGGTCACTAGAAGAATATTAATCCTCTTCCGGGAGGGACGTTGAATTGGGTTAAATGGGGTAAATGGGATTCCCGTGTGACAGTGCTTTACATTGGTGCACGTTAATGACAAGGGTAGCACAAACCAGAGTAACATGTTTTCTGTGCACGCTATTACTTAAACTAAGAATGACTAACAATACTAGCGGAGCACTCGCCGAGTGGGCCTTGCCCGAGTGCGAATATTAATCAGCGTACCTACCCCTCATCATAGTTCTGTACAAGTACTTTATGATGAGAATAGCTTTGATATATTAAATGTAATGAAGTCACGGTTGCCTTCTAAGGTTGTTATTGTCTATTTGCTAAAATATGTATTAACATTTGCGGTAAAAATACAGGCAGTGTAAGAAACGACTTATGTAAAAGCATACTATTAAAAATGACATTTAAATGACTTTTTAAATATTCAACATGAATGATTTCGATCACATTTAATGATTCATAGTTACTAAGTGTCATGAAATTTCTCTAAAACTAGGTTGCATACATTGAATAAACTTACTTACCCCATCCACTAATGGTAATAAGGTATTTAACACCCAATCCTCAGATTCCTATTTTGTATACCGTGATTTGATAACTATTGATTCCTTGCACATGTATAAATACTCGGCTTAGCTTGATGTAAATACCTCAACGAATTTTTTGAGTTATGCTCTGGACCAAAATTAAGTATAAACGATGGTTAAAGAGACATACTTCAGTAAATATGTATCTGTTCCAACTTACGTTTCAAACCCTTCAGTACATGTTGACAAGCTTTGTCATAATGCGAACTTATAACGAGAAAGGAGATAAATAATAATTTACAGACGCTATGGTTATGGTTCTTATGCAATGCACTTGTGCGTATAGCCCTCCTATAACGCTTTAGCTAAAACCCTAAAAGAATAAATGGACGGACGTACAGCAACTATATGCTCTGCATTTGGGAGCATAAAAAGTGGAAAACACACTGTAGAACGGTTTCCGGACAATTCGGCACCAAACGAATTCGGAACACAAACTTTTCGGGGCCATTTCAATAAGGCACCGCCAATTCGGCACCATCGGATTGGATATCAAGATAACTCGGCACCGTTTCATTTCTTGCTCATGTATTCAAGCATAAAGGGTTTAAGTTTTGGTCAAGAAAAATCATCATTCTCCGAAATATTTTAGAGCTACTGTAATGTTCTTTTAATTCTTGTTTTTAGTCATAGTCATAGTCATCGGTAAACTGAACTATTGAGATCGTGTTTTTTTTATAATACTGAATTAAACAGTCTTGATCGAGATAACAAACAAACTTATATAACAATGTTCACATTAAAACTTGACACGTTCAAACTTGAAATAAATAGACGACTCTAAAGTTATTTGTTGTTCTGTGAGATTATTATCTATGGAAACACATGTCATAGTGCGTCGGTATGAGCCTCATTAATCAACCCTAGCCACTCAACGCTTGGTGTGAAAATTCATATTACTTATTAACATACCATTTATACGGTGGTCGCGAGGCAACTTTCTTACTGATATTTATTTATACATATATTCAGTCAGACTGAATTTCAGTGAAAGTTGTAGATTTTTTCTATTTAACTGTTAAACGTTTCGATTAGATGTAAAAAAACTGTATTTGATTAAACAATGATCGACGGTTTGTGTATAAAGTATCCCCGTCTTATGAGGCCTTGGTAAAAGGGATTGACATGTTTTTCATGCGGAGAAAAACAACATGAAAAGTGACTGTGACATCTGTCATCTTAAGTGTTAAAGCCTGAACATATCATGTGTTAATGTTATAATACCGATCATGTAAGGCAATCACTGTGGGAACATGTGTTTGACATTTAAGCTCTGGTTTATTTTAGAAACTCTAAGCGGGAGAGAGCAGAGCCTTTATACTTTGAAGATTTCGGCCCAGATTGGGAATGACTAGTTGGAGTTTGGCTAAATGTGCTTAAAACATGTTAGAATGTGCGTAATTTAACCTGGACTTACTCATAAATGCAGAGCATATATACCCTCTTATAAAAGAGTATTTGCTGTAAATGCAATGCTCATCACCAAATTGCATTCGTTGTATAGGTCTGTAATCGTGTCGTTCTTGTGGTTGTTTTGGTTCGTGTGTCGTTATTGACTACTTATCTAACCATTTAATGTTAGTCTGCCTCACTATTGGTACATGATATAAAACTCTTCGATATATACGAACAGTAATAATACAAAATAGACAAGTTCATACAAAGAACTTCAAATTGCTTTCAATCATATAAATAAAATTAAATCATTTACATTTGATTCTCTTTATGCAGTTTGGAATTAAGAACTTCCCTTTCGCCTCAAGGTGTCAACACCCTGCAATTTTGAACATATTTGTCCAAACACCATGAGCAAAAATCATATTTAAGCTTAATTAATACTTTGAAAAGTATTGCTTAGAGGAGGAACTGTATGTATCATGTAATTTAGACACAATTAAATTCTGCTGATATTATCGGAAATAGTACCGTACAAAGGCATTGTTGATCCCATTTTGGCAATCCCTACCTTCAGGTAACCATACCTCTGCCCGGCCACTGTCCTGACAATATCAGCACCTACCACTGTGTAAAAAAGTTAATTGACAATGTATAATCGTAACACCTAAACATAAAACTTGCCGAAAGAAAATAAACACAAGTAGTTGTATGTGTTCGACAGATGCTAAGCAATTTAAAACAAATCTAAATAGATATTTAATTTGATTATTTGTTATTTTTTATTCAAAATTTCCGCCGAAATCATTTCAGGTATGTGCGTGCCATATCTTGTCCAGTGGGTGTAGGCCATCCCACTGAAAGCAACACTCCTTTTCTTCTATGACAAAGGGTAAAAGATATTCAGTGAAACATGTTATAATTCGCAATTTCTTAGATTTTTTAAAGCAATAAGGTATTATTTTTTACATTGAGCATTTAAAAGAGGGACCTGTCCTAGTATGGATCAGCCTTTTTAAGCCCAGGTAGTTTTGAAAGCACCTTATTTTCTTTTGGAAGCTACAAGGTTTTGTACATATTCTGGTGAGATACCATACAGACATTTGTAAGTTTCAGTAGCGATGTATCTTACCCTGCTCAGATGCAATGTTGGCAATTGAACTCTATGAAGAAGATTTTCGTTGAGTTGTATTTATCAAAAACATTTTTTAAAGCTTTGTGTCGATTTTTTCCAATGTTTCTGTGGTAGTTTTTCTACAAAAATGCCAAACAACAGGACAGTAGTTTAAATTGGATCTGATAAAAGATTTAAAGATAATAAGCTTACTATTTGTTTGTTCTAAGTCTTTAAAAGAAATCAATTGCTAAGCTGCTTTTTGAACATTTAAGAACTCTTGGTTTCAACATTTAATAAACTATCTACCTCAACGCTTTAAGGTTTTACTTTCTCTTCACAAACACTAGTGTGATTAAGTATATTGAATTATTTTATTTCTTTAACAGCTTTGAGCTAACTGAAATTGCTTGAAATTTGTCAGGGTTTGCTTGCAATTGATTGAAAGTAAACCAGTTTTTCAAAATGTTTATTTCTTGTTCAAGAGTGATGCTAATTCTAAGAGGGAAACATAAATGTGTTTAAGCCGATGGTACAACTTATATGTAATTTAGTATTTAAATGATATCATCATTATCGTAACGATATTATCAACAGTAATTACGTGGACGTTTTGCAGTGACAGTGGCAAACTATCCCCCTTAAAAAAAAAAACAAACAAACAAACAAACAAACAACAAAAAAACAACAAACAAACAACAACTTCCAGGCTACTCAGACCTATCAGCTGGCTTTATACGAAGTTTAATCGCAATAAAATAACACCATATATGATCTTAGACCGATTATACAATTATCAAACAGTGTTGACATAAGTTATGTAGATTAATATACAATACATGTTAGTATGCATTTTTGCAAGTAAAATTGTAAAGCAAAGTACTATAATGATATTTCTTAAATTTATTCTGAGAACAAGGTCTCGTAACGATATTATGAAAGCAATGTCGGCGAAAAGCGTTTAAATGTGCGCTTCAGGGGTTACCTACTGGCTGTCAACCAAATTTTGCGGATTACTATTTCAGTAACCGCAAAACTCTTAGAAACTTAGTATGACATGCAAGAATAATAAGTATGCAACAAAATATGCATCACACTTATTAAACTGAACATCTTATGTAACTTAAGTTATTAAAAGGCAGCCGTTGAGTTAATGCACAACAGTACACACAAACACAGAAAACTTACTAGTTGGTTTAAATGAATCCAGAAGCCACAATAGAAGGAAGGTGTCACATCATAGCATCAAACTTGAACTCTATATTCTCAAAACCTCACATAAACAAAACAGCAAAAATCAAACATTCATAACGCCATTTGTCCAAATATGTTAAACCTTTTCAGGCAATAAAGTGACTAGTCCCGTTTTATATACGTTCATATATTAAAATGATAAGCAATTTATACTCATGCCATTGGTCATTTATATCATGCTGATACCTCAAAGCCAAATTTATCTTTGGGGAGTTTCTTGTGGCATTCGGAAAGTTCAATGCCATTATATATAAGCAGGCCTTTTCAAAAATATGGAAATCTTTAGCAAGCATTTCCTTTTCATGCAATAATAATTTGTTGTTGGTTTAGAAACTGTTGGTTTCATTTCAACTGTCCCATCTTCCAATCTGTGTGGATACATAATATACCTTTCCATATGAGGTATTGCAACATCAAGTCAACAGTCAATGTTTATGTTCTAGGTGTCACTGGTTACATATTTTTAAATGGGGATCCGTTTTACAATCTGGGAGCCTTTTCTGGCTCCTTGATTTTTGTTTTGTTTTTATTAACTGCAGCTGATGGAATGTAAATAAAAAGGAAACTAATCACACTAGGTTTTTTCATCTGCAGCAACCAGAATATGAGCACATAATTTCAATTTCATACACTCAGTGCATTTGCATACAAATGATTTTTGTTATCTTCCTTTCTACGTAAGCGTCGCTTTCTTCTACAATACGAAATTTTCCGTTGCCAAGTTCCCGAACAGAATCATGAGACAAAATTTTCCTTGCGCTATTCCATTAACTAGTAATTAGAAAAGTTGACAGATAGTGATGATAGCTACGAACCACACACCTGATGTTGCAAACTAAGTTTTCTAGTAATGGTCCTTGTGGCAATCTTCTGTTATATAACTATTTAGAATCTTTGCAACTAACGTCTTACTTTGGAATTCAGTAATTGACTACCATTTGCTGTGCGGTATATCATACAGCTGAAGAGCACCTGCTAACCGATATCAACCACAATTATAAACTGCTTTTATAATTATATTTTCCTGTATGACTACATGTTTGTACACTAAACCATAAACTGCTTACTGGTTATATATTGATCTTTCAAGATATTACAAATAGATTCTACTCTTTTGTTGTCACATTTTTGTCGAGGATTTCCCAAACCAGCTTCCATTCTTATTTCTTTTCCGACTGATTTTAGTAACGTTGTTTCGAGTGACCAAATTCTGAGTCGTGTTGAAACTAAGTTATTTTTGACTGACAGGGGCCATTTTGCAGACATGGTTTGATATCTGGTTTCATACTGATCTTCTGATACGTCTACTAGTCCAGTGGTTTTTACATCATTCATTTATTTCCCTTATATCTGCTCTATAATTTCATTGGCACAATCTGCAGTAGTTGAATCCTTTTTGAGTTTAGACAGCATGCCGTCTTTAACATGATTAAAACACCTTAATTTGATAGATTTATCTTCACTTTTAACACTTACAATAGAGTATACAGCTTCAAATCCTTCCTCTAATGCCAGCTCCAATCAGTCTCATATATCAGCTTATGTAAGGTACAAGTCATCATTCCAGCAAACACTGAAGGGTTCGTTTATTTGATATTTTTGAGAACTAGATGGGGATGAGGAAAACTCAAACATGTGGTATACAATGGGCCGCCTCATAAATCATGTCCATTCCCAGCTGTTATTTTGAGCTTCTTGAAGGATCACATAACCTTTGTGTCGAGGTATCAGCAGTATCAGTCATTGCAAATGAATTTTGATATATTTTTTTTTCCTTTTGAAAGAAATGAAAAATCTACATGTTTTACAAACTTTCTTGAGTCCGTGTCTGCTATAAGTTTGGTGAAATTTGGCTGGATAACTGGCCCTGTATTTCGAAATCTATGTTTAACTTCCATTTTTGTTTTCAAATTATAAAGTTGGTTTCTATCTTTAGGACCGTGACATGATGATGACATATTAATAGGGCCCCTTTTCCTTCTCTATCATATATATGACTATCTTTGGTGGCTCATGCTGCAGATGTTGTTTTTCACGGTCAAGAACAGATATATATGTGCGGACATACAGTCTTTTCTTATAAATGGCATTGCCATGACCAACACCTGATGTTATTGCTACTCCCAAGTACTGAATTACAGCATATATTTGTGAACCATAATATGCTTTGCTTATAATTATTTTTGCTTTTCCTAATCCAACTCGATCTATCCTCTTTCCATATATTTTCTTTTATTTGTATAAACATTGTTTTCAGACAATATAGGATCATTTTGTGTTAACTTCCTTCATAAGATGGAGGGCTTGAATGACTGTAATAGCAACCGCTATCCTCACAAATTAAAACATTTTTCTTTAACCTTCTGAAGATCCACAACAAACACATTATTATCTTTTCGCATTGGAGCAAAGTTATTCACTTGGAAATGTTGAAAATGCAAGTTCAAATATCTCATTGAACGTCAAACCTTTCGGTTGCTTTTTAAAGACAGGACAGCATTGCTTGTTGGGATCTGAAAGAAACAAGTGGCAGTGATTGCAGCTTTACAAATCATGCGACCAAGAGAGCCTTATCATTACGTTGGCCACCATTCTATTCGTTACAACTGATATTGGTTATGATAATGTTTTACATCCTTTTGGAGTTGTGCTGCACAAAAATAAAGTGACAACAGGACAATAGCTGACAGTAGACATGGTTTTTCTTCACTGAAATTGGTCTGAACTTTCCTTACCAATATCAGAAATTTTATTTGAGTTCATTCAATACTTCTGAAGTTATACTCCACATTATAAATACTAGTGACGTTCCGATGATCGATTATAATCGAGAATGGATTGGTTGGACCTGAAATCGGCGACAATCGATAGTATTTAGTTATAATCGATTATCGAAAATATATTAGTTAGTGTTCAGATGTTATCTTTAATTAAAAGGCTGATGAAAGCCACAATGAGCAAGAAAATGAACTATTTTTATACAACAACACTTAATTACTTCAATCATAGACATAAGGTATATGCATATAATGATTAAGAGTTTAATACTGTACATGAATAAAACTACAAATCAGGTACTATCTAGCATTTTAAAAACCGATTGTTCTATCGATAATCGGTTACTTGAGTGGAACTGATCATCGATAGTAAAATTGCAACCGATTCCCAACACAAATTACACAAATACTGCAGATTGATTAATCGTTCTTGTTCGTGTATACTGAATTTCCACTCATTGTATTACATCAATATAATAAGTTATACGCTGGTTATTCAATTCTTTTGGAGGCAGTTTTGTTATAAAAGAAAAGCCTGTATGCAATATTTGAACAAATACATGCACGGACAGACATAAGTACATAAATGAAGTGACAAACTATCACGGAATGCAAACTGGTTCCGCAACAATAAGGCAAGTAATTGATAAATGAAATTAAATTCGACAGGGTGAGATGAATATAGCGTTTTTAATACTAGAAAAGTGAAGGGTTTTTACTAACATTGGAGATAACAAAAAACTTCTCTTACCATCTCTGCAATTGTAACTGTCCCAAGGAGCTGAATATTTTGACAGTCTGCTAACAGAACGGACTTGTGATAAAATAGCATCGACACATATTACATGATGAAGATGGTGACATCCCCTCTGAACTGTTATCCTCTATAAATAAAGCAGCTGACTTTGATGTTGCTCTGCAAGTAAATCCATTGTAAATATAGCTTTTAAATAAAGATAAGTTAAATACAATCATAAACAACCTATAAATGTATCCGTATGCCTTTAACCACGTCTGTGTTGTGATTTGTAAAGCAGAAGCATGTTTCCTGTAACAAAATGTAAAACAACACTGCTCCATCATATTCCAAACAAATCATCACATCAGGAAAAAGCCCAATTACAACACCAAAGTTAAAGGTCACAGTCAAAGTTATTGTTATTAAGGATTTGTAAATATAAACGGCCAGAAGGAATCCAATCCTTTGGTGAATTGCACTTTGTCGCCACTGCCACAATAAAGCATATACTGCCACACTGTGAAGCTGCTGCCTCATGTCTAAACACGTTGCAGAAAGCTTGGTGAAAATCAGCTTCGATGCAGCTTAATTGTCTTTCTCTATTCTGAAAAAGATATTTAGGCCAGCATGAGGGTACTATGTGGCTCAAACATATCCAGTTACTCTTGAAACCAAAAGGAGTTTGAGTGTAAAAAAGCTGCCGAACAACCGAATATTGTTTTTTTTTTCACAAAAAACAAAGCGTTGCGGTATACAATATTTGTAGATCAAGCAACTTAAGAGTAACGTTGTGGACACTACAATTGACAGTATGACATTTGATAACCAAGTCGTTATTAAACCGTTAAGAGTAACTTTGTGGACACTACAATTGACAGTATGACATTTGATAGCCAAGTCGTTATTAAACCGTTAAGAGTAACGTTGTGGACACTACAATTGACAGTATGACATTTGATAACCAAGTCGTTATTAAACCGTTAAGAGTAACTTTGTGGACACTACAATTGACAGTATGACATTTGATAGCCAAGTCGTTATTAAACCGTTAAGAGTAACGTTGTGGACACTACAATTGACAGTATGACATTTGATAACCAAGTCGTTATTAAACCGTTAAGAGTAACGTTGTGGACACTACAATTGACAGTATGACATTTGATAACCAAGTCGTTATTAAACCGTTAAGAGTAACGTTGTGGACACTACAATTGACAGTATGACATTTGATAACCAAGTCGTTATTAAACCGTTAAGAGTAACGTTGTGGACACTACAATTGACAGTATGACATTTGATAACCAAGTCGTTATTAAACCGTTAAGAGTAACGTTGTGGACACTACAATTGACAGTATGACATTTGATAACCAAGTCGTTATTAAACCGTTAAGAGTAACGTTGTGGACACTACAATTGACAGTATGACATTTGATAACCAAGTCGTTATTAAACCGTTAAGAGTAACGTTGTGGACACTACAATTGACAGTATGACATTTGATAACCAAGTCGTTATTAAACCGTTAAGAGTAACGTTGTGGACACTACAATTGACAGTATGACATTTGATAACCAAGTCGTTATTAAACCGTTAAATTTGACCTTAATGTTTTATTATTACTTTAACTTTTTAACTTGCTCAATTAAACTCACAAACACAATAATGTTAGTGCCGTCTATGTTTAACAAATGATACACCTTCACACAAAACAAGGAAGAAGATTCGAAAGTAATGTTTGTTATGAAAGTCATCGTTATTTTTATATTTTCAAACGTAAGAATTATTAAAATGAAAAGTCAAACAGGTAAATTACTTGGATATATGTGTTCTTAATACGTATATATAAAGCAAATCCCAATGTCAGATTCAACAATCCAGATCGTTATTCAAACACATGTTTGATGATTGTTCATTTCAGTAATTAAGATGGGCTGTCGTACTTTACCTTCTTTAATAATAAAACGACTTTTAATTCAATTTGATAATATTTTATTGCATGATAAAATATGTATAGGATACCAAACCTATTGATCTTTCTGCGAAAACGTTTGAAATGACGTCTGGCCCGACTAATGGCGGGAATATATGTTCCGATAACACACAACACTGTCATTTGGGACAATCAGAAAAGTGAATCGTCGTATGACGTTACATATATTCTCACCTTTTTGTCAGACTGACGGGCATGTACCCTTGACAATGCGCACTTTCAACGTCATTTCAAACCTTTCTAGAAAAGTCAATTATTAACGACGGACAAACAACAGACATCCATCAATCCTCACAGCTCCGCTTGTGCTCTTTGTGCTCAGATGAGCTAAGAATTATTTCCATGTAAAGAACCACTGGTTATTGTGCGATTGAGATTTTTTTTTAGGTCTAGGTCATCAGCGTTTATCTTTGGTTACCAGGGCAACGATAAGAAAACTTTTGAAGATTATATTGTTTCCAAACATTTCAACACAACATTAGTTTTAGGCACTTGCACAAGAGGACTCAGATGACTGATGTAAGGTCATCATGGACGTCTTTCTTTTATTGATTGTGTTTTATACACTAGTCATTTGTAACCAAGAAAATGTAGATGTGAACAATACCAGGGGAGCAATATTTTATTTTTAACTTTCAATTTTGGCTCAACTTTAAAATATTACCTTAAATTTGACCATTTTGCCTGCCTACTTTTCCCGTATTTATTTTTTTCAAAATGACAGTAATATGCTACGCCCTTATCTTAATCTTCATCATAATCAACAACATCATCACAACCGCCCTTATCACCACCACAATCTCAACCACCACCACCACCATCGTCATCCCCACAACCAACATTATGATCATGATCATGATCATGATCATGATCATCATCATCATCATCATCATCATTATCATCATCATCATCATCATCATCATCATCATCATCATCATCATCATCATTCCCAATTTTTTTCAAAATGACAGTTGTATGCTATTCTTAATAATCATCATAATCAACAACATTATCACAACCACCATCATCATCAACGTCCTCACCATCGTTTTTGTTGAAATATTAGAACTCTTATAGCTTTAAAATAAATGGTTAAGTAAATCCTCTTTATGTGGCGAAAGGGTACAGTTGCGCCCCATATAAGCAATTTCTGCTTTATGCGTTGAGCGTAGCCACATACACGCGATCGCCCTGTTTATGCGTCGAAAATCAGCGCATAAACAAACAAAAAACACGTTTATGCGGCGATGCTGCTATGCGGCGTTACAATGTATTAATCAAACACAGACGTTGAAAAGAAACAGTTTAAAAGTTTACCATCATACCAGGCTTGCATTTATGGTAATTGCAGTTCATGTATATCTCCGGCTACGCAGTATGCATTTTGTATGCACTTTATATGCCCAACATGTGCATAGAAAATACAAATAATTCTATCATCAATATAAATTAAAATTTAGATTAAAACCTACTTACTTCAAATCACTTTATAACTACATTAATTTAGATGTCTGAATGCAATAATTCCGTGCACTTCCTGAACAACCCTCGTTTAATGATAAAACTGCACCATAAAACTATCCAGGGGAAAACACACACATATATTTGCAAGGTAAGTTCCTAATTTAAACTCAGGTCCTGGCCTAATTGATCAAACTTTTACTTCTCGAAATCAATGACAACAGACGAATGGAATACAATGAAAAAAAAAAACGTGTCCATCTCCGGCAAGTTTGAAGATAAAGTTCTATTATCGCATGAAAAGCCGAGCATTGCCCGATTATGGATTACAGTTTTTATTAAATCATATTCATTTAATTCCGTTTAATTCCTTTTTTTAAATAAGTCGAGTTATTTAATCAGAACATGTATGTTATCAGTTTATGTTGTCAAAACTTCAAATCATATCTGAAATACATATTAAACTAAAACTGTCCGGAAATAAAGAATAATACATTTGAAGTTGAGTAGCTGTTTGAAAAAAAGGTAGAGGATGCAATATTACCAAAATAAAAGTATGTTAATAAATACAGAAATAAACGTTCAATTGCAATAAGATATGTCGAGTCTCACAAGACACAGTGGATCAACTCACGTTTCAAACGTATATTTTTAAAACTTCTGTTGATGGACTGACCATACACGCAGGATAATTGCAAGACTCGTAAGTAAGATACATTTTTTTTTGTATACGCACCTCAACAGAAAAGCCCGCAGTGCAACATCATGGAAATTTAAAATAAATCATTTGCTATTGTGTAATTTTCACCCAAATGTATTCCGCAACCTAGCACTCACAATTTGTATTGTTAATGAGAAACCAACAATTAGTTGCTCTCACCTAAACCAGGTGCCGACCATATCGTATTTGCCGCGATCATCGTCATACCTACCAAGTATTTCTCGTTCACGGGTAAATGTCATGATCTATCCGGAGAAACGAAGCTGTCCGGAACACAGACGATACGTATGTGCATGTCGTTTACCTACATGCACAATAAGTATTTCACAACAGTTCTAGCAGCTTGAAATCACTGACAATATCATTGAAAACTGCAAATTAAATATATCAGCGAAGCAAACAAATTATCCGGACACCCGGAGTTCGTTATTTGACCGCCAGTCGCTCAGTTCGATCACTCTCAACCCCACAAATTCAAAAGATTCCGCATTATTTTCGACAACTGTGACAGTGACAACTATACATACGCATATGTTAATGTTAAATGTTTGTAAATCGTGTTTTAATTGAATTGGATTCTACGTATAACAGTGTATTGTGATTTAGCCCCATTTCATTTCGGAATGTACTTCAAATATTTCAGTAAGTAATTCAATTATGAGGTCATAATACGATGTACTCATCAGCGTGGTTAAGTCAAAGGTATTGGTGCAAAATGCTGAAACCCTCGTTGAAATCATGATTCTTGAAAAGATGACTTTCGGTGCTAGCTTGATGAAATCAATTCGATGTATCACTCAAACAAACAATTATCCTTTTTGTATTAAACTTATAAACAGACGATATGAGAACATTGTCGATTATCGTCGGTATCGGTATGTATTTTCATTGCATTTCTTTATTTTCATGGTGTACACACAATGTTATCCGTTTGGTACGATGCAGACTCGGATTTCACGAGGCGCAAGTCGAGTGAAATCCAAATCTGCAAAATTCCACGAGAGTCGAAAACGACATTCCGGATCAAAACGCAGTACTAATAATCCTTTTAGTATATACATTACCGGTTAGATCACTTAACAGCCACATGTTTTCATAATATATGTCATTTTAACGACGCACGATTTTGTTTGATGACGTCATTTTAACATCTCACAACGATACTTGTTATGACGTGACGTCACAAAAGTGAAATACGGCCGATAGGTATTGCTTGTGGATTTATGATGGGTATATAATAAAAATGCAAACTGTGAGGGTTTATTATGAATATCTTGATTTCAAATCGGAGTACATTCAAGACATCGACTTATTTCAATTACCTGAATTGTATCAAAAGTGCTATTTTTGTCTCAGATGTTATCTTCAAATGGACGTCTTTAATAGCTGTCGTTTACTTTCCCATTTTTATGATATTAACAATTCAGCACGTGCCTTGTGACTCTTTTAGATTTATTTTT
This sequence comes from Mya arenaria, assembly GCF_026914265.1. Taxonomy (NCBI): domain Eukaryota; kingdom Metazoa; phylum Mollusca; class Bivalvia; order Myida; family Myidae; genus Mya; species Mya arenaria. The sequence continues at coordinate 67,498,014 of NC_069131.1, read as the reverse complement.
CAATTTGCGACTACTGGGCTTGTCTATGTAGTGTTCATTGTATTATTAAGTGATGAAAGACATTTTAATAGTAAGGAAAATAGAAGAAAGATTTAGCAATGATACACTGAAAAATACAAGGACAATCCCAGTAATCATAACATAATCACTAGTAATGCTCACAAAAATATGAACTATGTTTGAACATAGAAATAAGTTTGATTCCTGTCCACATTTATTTGGTTGCAAAGGAGAGGACTGTACGTGTAGTAAAATACCCCAAACAAAAATGATTACAGAGCTATTAGATATAAGGGGGTTATGTTATTTCACGTGCGGCAAACTTCAGATGAAATAAATATCACAAATACTGACTGTATTATATATGTGCTTTCGTTCACGTATTCTATTGTTGAGCAGAGAGTAATATCATTTCAAATGAACCAAAAGTATAGGATCACCGTCCAGCCGGCATCGGCATGAATCATAATGGTGAATGGGATCGTCTGTGCGGCCAATGATATACAACTGGTGAATTATTTGGCAGGCCTATGTAGCCTTTATGCTTATTTTTAGTATTATCCAATGTTAGGTATGAATAATTAATCATTTAAAAAGGTGTACTAGCCTAAAGACAACTCATTGACACATTATCAACGTTGTATCTTATTCGATCCGCTGTTGAGTGCGCGCTGCGTAGAAGGCACGGGATTTCCCGTGTGTATACGTCGATTGTAAATTGTAAGCTGGAGCCTCGATGGATCTTAATGGAGTCATTACATAGTATCAGCGCTTTGGAAATACCTAATTGTCATTTAGCACAGCATTGAAATTTCACAATTGTGTATATCAAATCATCTATTTAAGGTAGAATTTCCATTGTTGGCAACGCAATTTATTTTTCATTCAAACACGAGAATCGATAAAATTACAAGATAATACATCTTTTAGGCACAGCAGACATTTAAACTCACAGTCAAACTTCAATTATAACAAAATCGATACTAATAAATATTTTGAATGAGATTTATATTTATTTCAAAAGCAGAAGCCCTCTACCAATACGTTTTAACAATCACTTGAAACTTGAAACTTTGAGTGAATTGATCTTTAGCGTACCAATTACCGAAATTGTATTGAAACTATTTTCTGAAAATTGTGTGACCCAGCAAAATCACTATATTTTAAATGAGAACGGAATTATCGAAAGTGTAACAATATCATTCGCTGACAACGATTTTGTGATAACACATACAATTTTAAACAAAAAGGAATCGCTGGTAAGTTATAGAATATCAAGCTTATTTAGGCATATTTATGTGTTCAATTGTGGATTAACTGTTTATTCAACATAAAATTTAATGTATTAGTACATATTTGTTTTAATTAATTTAAACATTAGAAAGCGCGTCATGTTGACTTATTTCGTAAAAACATCGTCATCTATCATAGTGTGCCCGATTGTTACATATGCCGGGTAATCGATAGTGACAGTGAATGAATGCCCTGAGAGTAAAATTAATAAAACTGAATAAAACTCACATATTCTAGTTCAACAGTTCAACTGTTTACTTGTTTTTAAATGCCGGACGTTTACTTTCGTTTTAAACAATTCATAATGACGTCACACAAGGTCGCGTGAATGATTTATATTCATATTCCATTAATATTTTGTATTATGCATGTATACTTGGTATTATTTTGTCTAGTTGCTTACGTGTTTCTGGGTTCGATGAAATTAAAATGTTAACATATTTGGCTGTCTTTAATTGCAAATAGTGTTAAGGTATATTATAAAAGCCTTGTTACTTGTGGAAGAATCAGAAGCGCACTCGACCTTCGATCTCGTTCAATACGGATTCTTCCACAAGCAACTCGAAGTGATACAACACCATGGATTAACCGCCTGACATAATATTCCCTATCTATAATAACAAAAGTTTATGTTATTAAAAACGCATACGATACACATGTCTACATTTACTACACCTTATTATTTTGAAAACATATTTGCTTGCGTTTTGATGATATTCGAATTGCGTTCCGATCTATGCGAAAAGTGGGTATATATTTGTACCATTCCATTGTCTGAAAATGAATAAATTTTGAAAATATTCTAGTTGGATTAGATTCAAAATTATAACGCATTTCATACACTTCAAAATCATCGTTTGATATTAGTGGTATGATTTTTTTTCAAAATTGCCCACTGTGTGTCAAACCTGTTGTCGCTTTAACAATGTACGAAAAGCTTACAGAAACAAATGTCGAATTATGCTCTTTTTGAAATGATATTTAGTTTATCATTATTGTAAAACTTGGCTTCCATATTCAGTGCAGTAAAGCAAACAAAGCTTTTTTTTTCAAACACCAACAAGTAATCGTACACAATGTCAGTTATCGATAACAATATTCTGCCAAATGCTTTGAATTTATTATGCAAATCATGTCCGATTATTGTCGAGACGATGGAATGGTATTTTTATGTTGCAAAAATAACTCATAATTAATTATTAATCAGTCGCATATTATAATATTAGCCTCTAATGACACAAGTTATAAATTATGTACGATAGGCTTACGTTTTGCTACAGGCGTTCTAATACGTAACGACTCCTCTCAACAAAATTTAAGCGTATAATTGATTTCGTATGGCCTAGGCCGAGTATGTCATGTATAAAAGGTCAGTCGATTACTTTTCGTAGACAACCGGCTATTGGTATCTTATTGTTAAATCATTGCATCCGTGTTAAAACTACTATGTTATTAAGTACGCAGTATCTACCAGAATAGCAGGTAGGAACTAAATTGATATTTTTTGTTCATTTAAGTACTGTTTAACTTGGTGTTATTTAATTGCATGAATAACGTAACATTTGAGTAAGTATATTAAAGCAGAAGTGTTTTGAACAAGACTTTGTTGCAATGTGGAAAAATGAGATGAACTCGAGACTTATAAATGACTAAATTATTTTTGTGATGTTGGGACACTGGAGTACTTTGTTAATGACTCAAACGTTATGCGCTATGGAACTACCAGGAGTTCTTAAATAGCCGATTTCACAGCAATTTTTCACAAAATTGACGTATATCGTACCATATTTGCGGATATATTTTCCAGTTTTGGCAAAAACGTTTATTTTTTGTCAAATGGTAGATACGATTGGTTTCACGATAATGCAGCATACAAAATTACATTCAGACTTCAAATATCACCAAATCCATACTGATAAATAACCAATATGTGGGTCTGATATTTTAAACGTGATCTATATTTCTTTTATGTACAAGAAGGCACTACCAATACGTTTTAACAATCATCTGAAACATGAAACTTCAGCATGATAATTATCGAAATTATAGAAATTGTATGTATATCACCTTTTGAAAGCTATTTGAACAAATTTGGCAGATTATTTGATAACAAACCTCAGCGCAATAACGATCCGTATCAGCAATCACTTGAAACTTAAGACTTTGTTTGCCAAAAGTTAAAATGATCTAAGCGTGAATAATTTAAAACTAGAACGAAGACATTGGAGTTTAGTGAAATATCTTTATCTTATTCGGGTATATTTATATTTAACATTTATTGTATAATGTCTATTTATACGTTTTTTTTAGTGTTTATAAGTTGAAGCGCTTAATGTTTGCTCATTGATGTAGAAAATCGTCATTTATCACAGTGTGAACGTTGTATACATGTGCACTAAATTTCTGATCAATTTCAGCTAGTAAAAACAACGCTTTCCTTACAGACTGTAAATTGTGTCGTGCCAACATGGATTCGAGGGTTTTATTCCTTGCTGGACTCTTATTAACAGGGTGTGTGCCTTCCTGTTATGCCCGATATTCCGATGGTATGATATTTTTATTTAGCAACGCTCGATACTCAGTTCTAATGTTAAAGGTGAGTTCTTCGCTTTAAGTAACGATCGTTGCACCGAAGGTCAGATTATTGTTTTCAGTAAAGCCATATGCCTATATACTACTTACTAGTTGTCCAAATCAAGCTCGGATCAGCCGGTATAAATTTATATTTAGTACGATCCTTCGAAGCTACTATCTTTCTACTACGTTATGGTATTCTTTTAATATCACTCCCTGTGTAGATGGTTCATACCACTTCTTTTCAGTAACGCTTGCTTTTTTATTTTATGTTAGTTATTTTGTAATGATAATGTTGGATGTTTCGACGATACGAACTATTTTAATCACTTACGCCCGTGTTTTGACACTGCTGTCTACTCTGCAACGTTGGGTTTCATGAATTTGCAAAACTTCTGCTTCGATGCTACTTCTATGCTATGACCTTTTTAAGATTTGATGCTAAAGGGATAGGAGTATGATTGGTTTTTAAAAACAACATGATCCGATAATTTTTACTTTGTTTTTTGAAACGTTTGTCGATTCAAAGTTGTGAAATATTGTTTAAATAACACTGAGTGGTTCGACGGCATGTACGGGTTTCAGTAACGCTGGGTGTTGACGGTATGTACGGGTTTCAGTAACTCTGGTTGTTGAAGGCATGTACGCTTTGCAGTAATGCTGGGTGTTGACGGTATGTACGGGTTTCAGTAACGCTGGGTGTTGACGGTATGTACGGGTTTCAGTAACGCTGGGTGTTTACGGCTTGTACGGGTTTCAGTAACACTGGGTGTTAACGGCATGTACGGGTTTCCGTAACGCTGGGTTTTGACGGTATGTACGGGTTTCAGTAACGCTGGGTGTTGACGGTATGTACGGGTTTCAGTAACGCTGGGTGTTGGCGGCATGAACGGGTTTCAGTAACGCTGGGCGTTGACGGCATGTACGGGTTTCAGTAACGCTGGGTGTTTACGGCTTGTACGGGTTTCAGTAACGCTGGGTGTTGGCGGCATGTCCGGATTTCAGTAACGCTGGGTGTTGACGGTTGGTTTGTACGAGTTTCAGTAACTCTGGGTGTTGACGGTATGTACGGGTTTCAGTAACTCTGGATGTTGAAGGCATGTACGCTTTGCAGTAACGCTGGGTGTTGGCGACATGTACACTTTGCAGTAACGCTGGGTGTTGACGACATGTACACTTTGCAGTAACGCTGGGTGTTGACGACATGTACACTTTGCAGTAACGCTGGATGCTGACGACATGTACACTTTGCAGTAACGCTGGATGCTGACGACATGTACGGGTTTCAGTAATGCTGGGTGTTGACGACATGTACGGGTTTCATTAACGCTGGGTGTTGACGACATGTACACTTTGCAGTAACGCTGGGTGTTGACGACATGTACACTTTGCAGTAACGCTGGATGTTGACGACATGTACACTTTGCAGTAACGCTGGATGCTGACGACATGTACGGGTTTCAGTAATGCTGGGTGTTGACGACATGTACGGGTTTCAGTAACGGTTGGTGTTAACGACATGTACACTTTGCAGTAACGCTGGATGTTGCGCAAAAACGTCCTTTTTCTAATATTTCCCGACGATAGCTAATATATATTTGCAGCGCTCGTTGCCATGACACTATGTCTTTTCTTCTAAACATTCATTTTAGGTTTCGCACTTCGCCTGATATCTGGATAATATGTCAAATGTTTTTAGGAAAACTGGGTTCTCCTCTGGTATGTACTATATTGTCGTTAAGCTATGTGATTCGAAAATGCATATATAATGGTGTCAATTATGCTGGTATCATCGACGGTATATACTGTGATTTCAGGCCATTAGACAGTTTGTACTTAGTTTTAGTAACGCTGGGTGATCTAACAGGACGTACTTAATTGTAAATAAGTCGGCGCTCATACGGTGGGTAAAGTTTGTCTGCAAAGACTAACAGTAATTTAAGTCATGAGACGTATGACACACTAGGTATGGTACGGAATTATAGATACACACGTATTTGTACGCATCATATACTCGTTAATACCTAGGTTAAGACAGACTATGTCAACATTCGTGAAATTTAATATCGTTTTAGCCGGTGCTATGAGGAAAATAAAACGGTGTTCATCGTTTTTGATTTTGCGTTAAAGTTTTCCAGAAACCGCAGAAACTGCTGGCGTTAAAAATACCTCTTATTTAAGGAACAATTACGGATTCCCTTTCTGATTCCGTTTACATTTACGAATAAGAAATAAATATATAAATATTTGTTTTCCATTCCAGTTGAATAATCTTTACCTTTTAAACTATATGTACAATCTCGAGGGATGAATGCGCAAAGGTTCTAAGTGACATCAAATAAAGGAGAAGATAAAACCTTTTCGCTTTCATCCCTCGATGTAATTTAGATGCGAATGGACACTTTTAGAATATTTGTTGAAGCTGATTTTACAATCATCTCTCACCAATTTAAATGATTGAGTGTAGACAAAATTTATGCTAAAAAAACGAAATAGGATCCAAATATTGGCTGTATTTCGCTGCATTTTTTATGTATTTATTGACGTAGATACTACATAATTTCAAAAAAGCAACTCTATCTATGGTCAATACAACCAAATCATTTTTAGATGACTCTTGGTTCAGCTGGAAGAATATTGTCTTTGGCGGCGTGGTTGGGGCATGTGCCGTTGTGGCTGCCCCTATTGCGTTTGGGGCTGGTGGAATTGGAGCCGCTGGTGTTACGGCCGGATCATTGGTAGGTAAAATGATCAATTCAGGTAAAGTCGTTAACCTTGTGTTAAAATAATACTTATAAAATTTATGTTTACATAACGATCTATACATGAAGTCAATACGATGTTTAATGTCAATCATCATATTTTTTTTTTTTTTTGTATCTCATTTAATAAAGTAACAACACAGAGAGCCTATCGCCGAAACCCGAAGTACACAACCCTGTTAACTTAAGAAAACAATCATCGTTGGAAACCACGTTACGCATTGCAATTGTCCTTTCTATTAACTCATTATCATAACAACTGTAGGAACATTTCAGCACAGGCATCAAAAGTATACTAGCTGTGCGTTCGAAGAACTATCTCATCGCCATCATCAACGTTTAAGTTTGGAATATAACTAATCGTCGATAAATTATGAAACTCAATAAGAGTAAAATCGGGTATCGTGTATCCGTCGCTGAATGAACTGTGGTTTATAAAAAAATATCAAATATCTTAAACTTAAAATATAAACTCAATCATCATTAGATATTCTTTAGTATAACATGTTTTGTCTCTAGGGATCAGCAGTTGCTTCCGGGAGCGCAGGTACGACCGGTCTCGGAATCGGGGCTAAAGTGGCACTGTTTGTCGGAGGGTTTGCGGCTGGGTCGGCGTCCAGTAATAAATTTGACGACTAACCATAAAATACTTAATTAAAGCAGTTGGATTCTATTTTACTAACCGAATATACCAGTTGGTTAATTTGAGGGAACCTTAACAAAAAGTTGATTATTTCAATAATTCGAACGTACCAACAAATTGACAAAAGCAAAAACTTGCTTTATAATCACAAACTGTTGATTTAGCAACAATTATAATCACATTAAAAGTGTATTATCGCAATTAACATTTTTCAACATTGAACTAAAATAAATCTTATTATTACAACGAACGTTTGTTTTCACTCGGACATGCAGACGATATACGTGTATGTTTTTGCTTCACCGTATTATCTGAAAACGTATTGACTTGCATTTTGAAAGTATTATAATTGCGAAGCGATTCATGCGAAACGCAGGTATTTGTACCGCTCAATCGACTGAAAATAAATGGATCTATATATTTGAATAAAGAGACCCGAGACCCATTTAATATTGGCAGTGTAATTGATTTAAAATTACCAATGTGTGTCACACCTGTTCTCGCTTTAACACTATACAATGAATAGCATACAGCTCATATTTCTTCATAAGATCTTTCTAGAATCGAATTCAGTTTACCAAGGATGAAAAATTAGCCTTCAATTTCATTACAATGAAACGAACAAAGCTGCCTTTTCTTTCAAACAAACAAACAGATATCGTAAAACTGTTAGTTATCTACAAAAAAATCGGCAAAATGCTTTAAACTTATTATGCTAATCATATCCGATGGAAATCGAACCGTGTTGTTTAATTGCTCATGGTTGCAAAAACTCATAATGATTATAAGTCAGTCACAGATTATTTTTATACCTCTAACGACGCATTTCAGGAGAGTTATAGACAATGATATCTAGGCTTATGTTTCATAATAAGCATTTAATACGTAAACATTTCCCTCAACTGAATTTTAGCATATGCTTGATTTGAAATGGCCTATACAGATTAAGAAAATGTATGAAAGGCCAGTCGCATTCATTTAGTAGACAACTTATTATTTTTGATTGTATAGTGACATAATTAGATCCGTGTTAAAACATACACTTCTGACAGTATCTACCAGAATAACAGGTAGGAAATAGATTGTTTACTTTTGTTGATTTAAATACTGTGCTACTTATTATTATTATGATGATGATGATGATGATGGTGTTGGTGGTGATGATGATGATGATGATGATGATGATGATGGTGGTGATGATGATGATGATGATAATGATGATGGTGTTGGTGGTGATGATGATGATGATGATGATGATGATGATGGTGGTGATGATGATGATGATGATGATGATGATGGTGTTGGTGGTGGTGATGATGATGATAATGATGATGGTGGCAATAATAATAAAAATAATAATAATAATAATAATAATAATAATAATAATAATAATAATAATAATAATAATAACTATAATATTATTAATAATAATTATAATAATGATGAAGATGATGATGATTTTTCTCATGAACGTAAATTACTTACTTCTGCAAATACATTTCTTGCAATATTACACCACTCTTTAAAACATTGTCCAAACATTCATATACATCACTATACTTTATGACGGAAAGTATTCTATCATAGTATAATTATGATAATGATATGATTGAGTTAACTAGAGTTGAGTAATTACATTTGTTTTAGAAGAGCAATTTCATAAATATCTTTCTATTATCATAACTATGAAAAAGTAAGAAATAGACTTCAGTAAGGACTAAAGAAATTTGATGAATAACGTCACAGACGACAATTTCTCTAAAAAGTCTCGTATAACATGACAAGCTAAGCTCGCTTTTTTGTATTGGTATCATGAGAGTAATGCTTGCTTCTTTAACATTATTCAAAACAAAATACATGTAAGTCAGGAATTATCTTCACGAAATTCACAATAAATTATTGTTCATTATTCAAAACCAAACTTAAGTTTAAAAAAAGCCGTTTAAGCATTAAAAGCTTAAGAAAAAAAATATTGGGGCTTGGTCATTGAGTGGAGGCCAACGTGTCGAAAACATGAATGGAGAGCAACGGGGAGCTAGCTATCAATATATCTAAACACGAGAACCCAACATGATACCAAAGTTTGAGGCATAAACCAATATTAAGTTGTTTGTTTAAACATAATGAATGTTGTAAGTTGGTTGGAACTATAATGCAAATTTAGTACTTTAAAGTAATTAATGCATTAACCAAACACCTAATGCATTGCATAGCTTTCTCTAAGAGAACTTTCGAGGGTAGCAGTTGGTGTCACACAGGTGTTGCAGACATTTTGTTCTTTTGCTAAACGCAGCCTCTGGTTCGGATCTGCTGGCATCAATGCTGAGTCGATCGAGGCTGGGACTTAGGTTTGTACATTTGCATAAATGTTGTACCATGTTTTGTTTCGCTTTGCTGTTTTTCCAATGGGTGAGGTTAAAAATACTTGTTTCATTTTAACAACGATTCAAAAGATAAACGACCTATGAACTAGGTCTGCAGAAAACAATTTTTTTAGCGGTCTTAAGAGGAACCATCATATTAAACGTGTAAATACTTTGAGTGTTGGATCATGAAATAGGTTAAAAGGTCATACACGAGTGAAATAGTATTTAAAATAAGAGACAAAAACTTCAACCTATTGTTTCTAAATAAGTCCAAATATTTGTTTGTGAACTTACATTGAATGATTTCAGGGACAAGCCGTGGTCTCTAGAAGCATTGCGCTTGAGCAGAGCGCAGTACAAGCGGGGTTGGCTGTCGGGACAAAGACTGTCTTTTTATGGGTGGATCTGCTGCTTAAGGTTATGAGGGCAATTCATTGAACTATTATACATGTGAATGAATACAGGACGGTCATTTCCAAGTGCAAGCTGTTACGCAGTATTGTTTGTCTTGATTAAGGTTTATACAATGCATCTTAAATGCAGATAGTATTTGTTATCTATATGTTAAAATACAAACAACGCATAATGTTTGTATATCTTTAAATGCCATTGATGTAATATAAAATTGTGTTGATACCTTGATTGTTGTTTATCTTTAATTGAAAAGTAAAATGAAATGTAAAAACATATAAAGCAAATAGTTGATATATTTCATTGTTATATGTATAAATCTGCTAGCCTATACAATACTTTTAAACATTTCCCCGCACAAAAGAAAACGATAAAATATGGTAAATCTTGACAAATTGTTTGATCGTCATAAATATAGTTCAACTATGTCATCGATCCAAGGTTTATAGCGAAATCATTGTAGCCCGTTGAAATTACAATCTACGGGACACAATTTGTAAGTAGAAAATACAATAGCCTTATCATATTTCTCCCCCTTGCCTTTTTAAAGATGCAGGAAATCTCAAGCTTGATTGATTGTTGTGCATACTTAAGCTGTTTGACTTTGTTTTAGACGACTTGATTGAACTCACATACGTTTTTGTTAGTAACATGCATGGATAACAGAAGTCACAGTAGGAGAACGAAGAGAGAAGGAGGGTTTGGTTACATAAATCAGACTCTCAGATATTATGTAAACATTGGCAATGTTGGTAAATTAAATACCTAGATACATAGATAAATGGTAATCTGGACATATCAACCCACACTCGGTTAGGATTTATTCTATCAATAACCTGGAATAACTCAAAAAGCAACAATGGCGCCCAGCGAGGTGGTTTCAACTTACCGAACATCTACATTTCTTACAAAATAAACAGATGTGAACAAACACTGTTTGTATGAATGAAAACAAATATAAGGTTTCAGATGCACGCTTTAAGGGGGTTGAAATATACACAGTCAAAGTTAGAAAAGAGACGTAATAAAGGTGGTAATAAGACAGCACACAGTAGATATTTATAAAAAAATATCGTCAGTGGCAATCGCCTTAGGACACACTTGTTAGTTTTTGATATTTTTAATCATTCAATAAGAAAGATTAAAATCTCATTCAAATATTATGTTTTATCCTAATTATTAGAAAACAGAGGGCAGAAATACTTGCCCCATTGTCTGCGTTACCGGTGACTTCGGCGTCCGGTTAGAGTTGAAGGGGAAGTTGGTATTTATTACAATCACACAATGTGGTTAGATAATTAAGTATCTTTCTAAATACGGCCCTGGTTTCTCCTCATATTGTGTTCGGTTTAAATTTAAGAGCAAGTTTGGAATTTCACTTATAATTTCTATACCCTTTTTTCAAAGTACTTCATGTTTCAAAGTTATGTTCATGTCCATCTTACAATTAGGATGCAAAACTCCACTTAATCATCAATATCATGACCCATGATCGACTAAAAAGTTTATTTAAAGTTTTAGGGCAACTTGGGCTTGGATTTGAAACCCGTTCATCCAAAGTACTTCATTCTTCACACTGTCGCTAACGGCAATTATCAAAATAGGTTGCATAACTCCATATAATACTAAATTCAAATTATGGGCATTAATTAGATCATTTTGAAATTTGTATTTTGTATTGTTTTAACGAGAATATATATCATCAAAACTGCATACGACTATGAGACAAAGCGGCGTATAGTCAAGCGGGCTGACCTAATCAAGCTCTCCATATTATCCTAAACTTAAAGTATGGGCCTTAATTGGATATATTTTTGGATTTGTTTTATTGTTTTTGACAGGCATATCGAACATATTCAATGGATTCGGTCATAAGACAAAGCGGCGTATAGTAAAGCTAGTTGTCCTACTTCAGCTCGTGTTTTAATCGATGTGAGTTATATCAATCATTACACAGCTACTGTTTGTAAATACAACCCAATTTGTAAGGCAAATATAATTGTGGACGTTGTGCTTGAAAGAAACACACATACTGCGGACCTTATGCCTGAAAGGCACATACTTTTAAAGACATTATGCCATGTCAATGCTTGAATCAGTCAATGAGAGACGAAAATAACTTTGGATGTTTTGAAAGAAAATAATCCATTTTTTTATGTTATGAAACACATAATTGTATAGACCTCTGTTAAATTTCATTACCTTGGCAAAAGCCGGTCTGGTGTCCGAAATGATGAAGCGAGTGTAATGGATCGTCAACACAAGAATGTATCTTAATATATTGAGTGAGGGGGGTAGGGTAGACCTCCTCGATCTCCAGCACCAGAACATATATAATTGAATAAGGTGGCAGAGCAGACCTCATCGAACGCCAGGAGCAGGATGCATAAACTGGGTCAGGGGGAGCAGAGCAGACCTCATCGAACGCCAGGAGCAGGATGCATAAACTGGGTCAGGGGGGGGGGGCGGAGCAGACTTCATCGAACGCCAGGAGCAGGATGCATAAACTGGGTCAGGGGGCAGGGCAGACCTCATCGAACGCCAGCAACAGGAAGCATAAACTGGGTCAGGGGGCAGAGCAGACCTCATCGAACGCCAGCAACAGGATGCATATATTTGGTGAGTAGGGAAGGTTAGAACTCACAGATCTCAAGCACCAAATTCATAAGTTGGTTTAGAGGTGTAGGGTAGAACTCACAGATCGCCAGCACCAGAATAAATATACAAATGGGTTAGAGGAATGGGCAAACCTCACCGAATACCAGCACCATAATACATAAATTGGTGAGGGGGTCAAGGCAAACCTGACCGAATACCAGCACCTGAAAATATAAATTTGTAAAGGGTCAGGGTATAAATCACCAAAAGTCATCACCAAAATACATAAATTAAATGAGGGGGAGGGCATACCTCAAATCAATGCCAGCACCATATTACATAGAGTTGGCGAGAGGGGCAGGGCAAACCTTGCCATTTGCCAGCAACAATGTACATATATTAAATGAGTATCTGTATCAGACACACCAATAAAAATATGGTAGTGGAGGCAAAGCAGAGCTCATCGATCGCCAGCCCAGAATGTATAAATTTGGTGTGGGGGCAGGGTAGACTTCATCGATCGCCGGCAGCAGAATACTTAAATTCGGGGAGGTGGCAGGGCAGACTTCCCCGATAGCCGGCACAAGAACACATATATATGAAAAAAGAGTCATGTTTGCAAAGCATTTAAGTTAAACCCATTCAGCGTGTAGAAGCAATAATTACCTACTGCCCACTTTATTATTTGGATCATAATACCTCCAGTTAATTCATTTTTCGTAGGGGTGACACAATTATATATATAGTATTTTTAACCAATAACCAAAACTTAGTAGGACATAGTAAAGCCGTAGGTCTTTCAAACTATATTAACTGTCAATTAGTACATGGGATAATGTTATTAAGATATTAAAATTGATTAAACTTAACAATATGTTTTAAAAATAGCGGCGTTTAGGGCTGGAGCTCATTTATACCAATCAACTAATTCACTCCTTTTTTATTAAGAATGAAAAAAATAATATTTATTTCAATCGTCAAGGAACATCTTGATATTTCATCTTGATTTTATGAATATAAAATGTTTCTAAAAATTACCGATATGTAATCTATGACTATTTATTTTCATATATTTTAGACATGAATACTATCTTACAATTTTTAAATCGCACATTGCCAGTGCTCAAAATATAATAACATAATTTCTCTTTCTTTTTTTCCTATGAACAGAAATAATATAAATTCCGCATGTTTTAACAAATATTTAACAAACTTGACATAACATTTTATGAGATATAAATACTCTTTTTTGGTAATCAAACAATGCTTTCGCTATATATAAGTAGTAAAAAATAAAACAACAACTGTTGAACGTACGAGTAACTTTATTAACCTTAAAGGGGTGCACTGTAACTAATATAGGCTGTTTTATTATTCCTTCTGTCATTCAATGACGGTTATAAGACAGTAATAAGATATTCCATTCTCTTAATTTTAGGCGTCCTTCCCCATTAACACATTCCTTTGTTATATTTTCAGTCTCAAGTTGGTGTCTGAGAAACAAAAACAGACCAAAAAGTTCCAACATTGAGCCTTAAAAAATCAGCTTGGTGTAATTTGATAGTATTCTTCAGTGTTTGATAGTGGTTCTATCATGCAACAGTCATAATATGAAGTGTCTCATAGATTCTCTCTTAATTCCAGCAATATTCAAGAACTGTGTAATGCAAAGATGATTATGTTTTGAGTGATTATGGAGTGAAAATGTTTCCATATTAAATGTTGTCTTTTTATGTGTAAAACCTCACATGTTATGAATGGTTACAAATACATGTATGCACATTTTGATTCCAAATATATGCACATTTTGATTCCAAAAATTAACCACTCAAGTATTTTAAATTTGGTCTGAAACAGAAATGTTGTCCTTTTGTTTGTTTCTAAACAATAAGTGGTATTATTCGTGTTTATAGTTATCATGTCAATCCAAAAAACAGTTAATATGGTAACCAGAGTCTAGTGTTTTTAGGAAACTGTCACTGTTGTCTAAAAATCTTAGTATTTTCAATGTGACACTTTTTGAGCTTTTCGGCTTCAGTCAATAAAATGTTTTTGTCATTTTTTATTCATTTGGTCATACTGTGTATAAAATTATATCTATGATTTAACCTTTTTAACATTTGCTGACAATGTCATACTTATATTAAACTATTCAGAATTACTAGATGGATATAAAGTCATCTTTTTAACAAATGTCAGGCAAATAAATGCAAATATACTTACATTTTTCTCCTATTTAACAAAAAGCGATGTTTCTTAGCATATTTTATTTATGTTGAATGGTTACCATGGCAACTTTTGTTTTGTTTGCCTTTAATGACAGACAGACAGACAGACAGTTTATTTACTTGCAAATAGTACATCGTCACAACACATACATTCCCAAATACAATTTGTCAACGTGTATGAGCAATGATAATAAACGGTAATAAATTCAAATTACAACATACAAATATGTAGAAAAACACACACAAAAAGCATGGCTTATAAATATAATTAAGTATTGACATTTAGTAAGTTTGATCTTATTTTAAGAGAGTCTTTAACAAAAATACATAGTTTTATAAGTTCCGTTCTGTTAGTTGAATTTATTAACTGGCTATATTAAAATACTAACGGCTTTACAAAATAGTATTTTTACATATATTTCATTCTGAGAGCATCAAAATAAGAGCAGATGCATATAAAGTGAAATTCATTTTCGATATCCAAAGAATTATAGCATTGACAATATTTTTCAGCTCTATGTATGTTATTTCTGGCATATCTACCAGTTTGAATACGAAGTCGATGAACAGATAGACGTAATCGGCTTAAGTAAAATCTTAAACTTCCTGGTAAAATATCTAAGTAAGCTTCATATGCTAAACATGATTTAACTTTTCTATATATATCCAATACGCTTCTATTTTCAACTGTTCTAAACCAATCTTGTTTAAAAGTGTCGTATAATCTGCACTTGAACGCTTCAATGAATACATTTACATCAATATTTAGAACATTATCAAAGACGTGGCTAAAGCCAAAATCATCTAAGATATTTTTAACATTATAAACCTAATTGCGACAACTTTTAGTGCAAAAATTCACAGCTCGGTTATATACTGTTTTGATAATAATAATATAAGTGGTAACAATCTTGAACCAATATTTTAGTATATGTATGTATCTAAGCAAATACAAAGGATATCAGCTTAATTCCCCATATACACATGCATTGCAAGTATAAGTTCTAACTCTCAATAATCGTTTACAAAGTTGTAAGTGAATTCTCTCTATTTCTTTAGATTAAGTAAATCCCCAGACATCTGCTGAGTTGTTTATGATGGAGCCAACAAAGGCGTCAAAAAGTTGACACATAATCCTGGGTTTACAATCAAAATCATTACACTTGTGATATAAAACATTCACTGCCTTAAGGGCTTTTTCAATCAAATGTTCCTGGTTCAAACTAAAATTACCAGTATAATTAAATACAACAGCTAAATAATTAAAATCGTTAACCACTTGTATATCCTGACCATTAGAAGTCCATCGTCCGTTAGGCAAAAGCCCGCCTCTTTTTCGAAACACCATAATTTGTGTTTTATCAGTATATACCTGTAAATACAACCCTAGATCTTCTACAAATAAAGAAAATAATAAAGGAGACATAAATTCTCCTTGGCACTAGCCAACAGCGTAAGAAAAGAAATCAAAATAAGAAGACACTGATTTTACACAAGATTTGACTTTTTGATACATGTCGCGAACATTCTTAGTGTTTTCCTTTGTATTCCACATTTGTACATCTTTAATCATAGTGCATTTCTATAAATATTATCAAAACACTTTATTATATCGAGAAAAATAATATATATATTTTTTTCTCAAACAGATAATTCTGAATTAATGAATCAAGTACGAAAATAGCATCAGTTGTAGATCGCCCTTTTCGAAACCCGAATTGAGCATCCGAAATAATGTTATGTTCGTCACATAATTTATCTATACGTTTATTAATAACAGAGTTAAATATTTTTGATAAACAACTAACTAATGTTATTCCCCTATAGTTATTTACATCAGATTCAGAACCTTTTTTGTGCAGGGGAATAATAATACCTTCAGTCAATTGCTCTGGGAAAACCCCCGAATCTAATATATTGTTAAACAGGTCACAAATATCCGATGATAATAAATCAACGGTTTCAATGAAGTATTCATTTAATAAAAAGTCATTGTTAATTGCTTCACATCTTTTCAATAATCTAACAGCAACTTTAATTTTTTCAACCGAAATAATTTCATCAGGTTCTGGAAAAACTGTATTTGGTTGATTAAAATCAAATTGTTCATTAAAATCCTCCGCTTCCAAGTTATGATTACCAAAATCATTGTTACTTATATTTTCAAATTATTCGTGGAACTCGTCAAGAGGAATTTTATTGGATTTGTTGTATCGATTTAAGAGCACAAAGTATCCGTCGGTTTTTATCAGATTTGCAATTATTAAAAGTTCGAAGTGCCTCTAAATACAAGCGTCTGGCATTTGAACATTCTTGATCAAACCAATTTTTATCATTAACTGTACAAAAAATACATTATCCTTACAACAACAGTCTTCAGCAAACAAAGGGTGGGCTTTATCTCGTATTGTATCAGTAAACATAGTTAACACAGTATTCACCGAACCCTTGTGCGAGCAATCTGCATATTTAACAATAGTATTAAACACTGGTAATTCTGCTATAATCCCTGAACGGAATTGTTTCCGAAAAGATCATTCCATTTATATTTAATCTCTGAATGAAATTCGGCGTCAGTTTATTATTGTTGCATAACAATGAAATATTTAAAGGGGCATGGTCACTCCATTCACTAAATGATTCAATAATAAACTGATTTATCTTAGTAAAATTACGTTCACTTGTTAATAGATAATCAATCACAGAACAATCGTTATGAGACAAAAAAGTGTACTGATATGTATTACCTATGTATTTTATCTTACTATTTATAAAACTATTAATTGTAAAAAGCAACAGTCCATCAGTGAATGAAGACTGTAAATGTTCTTTGACTTACCGTATTGCTAGCTCATTTTTAAAAATTTAAATATACGGCATTTTTGAAATTTCCTTAAAATAAACATTACATTTTTATCGTGAAAAAATTGCTGAAAACATTGTTTAAGCTCTGATATTAAAAATGTGTATTAAATCTATAGAAAATAAACAAAATATGTTGTTTAATATTATCGACTTCATTCAAATATCCGAGGTTTTGAATTTGACCTATTTTGGCAGAAAAATTAATAAAAATGTAAAATTAAAAGGGCCATAATATTCTGTCAAAAACTGATGGATTTTTAAACGATATGCATATTTGAGTTTGTTATGACGTAACCTTTAAAATGATATAGCACTTGACTATACCCCATGAAATTATTTTTCACGTTGTTCTTTTTACCTTTTATTATATACTTGTACTGGCAATTATACAATACTATTTCGTTATGATTCCTAAAAAACAACAACAGTTGTATAGCATGCTTGGAGTACTATGCTCATATAAGCGTTGAGTTCGAAGTTAATGGTCGCTTACATAAGATAATTATTAAAATCGAGCAAATTTGAAACCTGTAATTTCAATTTTCTCGAATACTGCTTCTAGTCGAAAAATTTGATCACATTTACACACATATGAGTATTGTTGGAAGTTAATGCATTATCTCACTGGAATACAGGCCATAAAGTTCTTTGCTGCGGAGATTTTTCAGCAGACCCTTTTCCCACGCTGGCAACTCCACGAATAGGAAAGGCATCGTTTGTTATTTTTTGATTGAATAAAATGCTTAGTAAATAACACGTAATTCAACGGCGGTTTATTCCCATTGAGAAATTTCACTGAGTAATTTCACTTCGATATACAGATATAGAACTGAGTGTAATATCATATGTATCAGAAATTCATTAATATTCAAAGATATTATAAAAGCATGGCTATCCTCCTTTACAACTGTTACTATAATTGGCATGCTCCTCATATTTGGTTATTTTGAATTGATAGTCAACGCGCTCCTGAGATTTGATTTTGGATTGGCTCCGATATCAATATACATACGCCATGTAAGAGTATATAAAGGGTCTAAATAAATATTTTAAATAATTTTTAAAGTAGTAAAAAGCAACTATACGTACCTGATAAGTATCAGTGTGCTGTAGCGTGGGGTGAAATAGATAAATATATTTTGACTTGAGAAAAAAATACAACTGCTAGGTCGTCCTACAAACCGCTCTCAATAGTACTTCTTTGCGCAGCGTAGCAAAATTGGAATGGTATGTGACATGCTGGAAAACTGTACGATCGCCGACTACGGTGAATATAATGACAGACATTCATTAAACATCAAATGAGTTGTCCCTTTCTGATTAGTGCATTTATAAGTTGCAAAATAACTTGATATTATGGGAAGGGAGAATTAGCATCCTATGCAGACAAACAGCGTGTATAGCCTGTGTTACTACGTGCGCACACTTCTCCCTAATATAGATGCTTATCTTTTGCTCTCTGAATGTCAAGTTAAGACAACTTGCAAACTTTATGCAAATTCGATAGCTCCTTATCTGTAGTTGTTTAAAAATGGACCTAATGATCTTAGAAACAATGACATACGTATATGACCATTTCTGTACATATGTACATAGCTTGATGCAGATGGAACATACGTCAATACCAATGACACCACTTGCTGTTTATCTTGATACTAATATACCTTGGTTTTTATTTGGTAAATTATTTACATTTACATTTAGAACACACCACATTGAAGAACCAATTACGGATTTCGTTTACGATTCTGTTAGCATTAATGTTTAAATTAAAAAAAAAGTTGAATTGTCACATTCTTCCATTCCAAATGAATTATGATTGGCATAACTATGTGTACAATTTGATCAAGATGGATATAGCGATTTTCGTGAAAACTTACTAAGCATATTACACTGGTTTCACTTTGAAAATTAAATTACTACGTTATTTAATTAGGGCCAAGACAGTTTCTGTTAAATAAATCATACATTTGTTCAATATTTTGCTACATGTCACTGCAATTTTAAAATCCATTTAGTGAACACATTATATTACTAACCATCTCGTCTATAGTCATCAAAAGCTTTTTTGTATAGGTGACTCTTGGTTCAGCCTGACTAATCTTGTCGTTGGCGCTGCGACTGGGGTAGGAGCCGTCTTTGCTGCGCCAGTTGTGCTTTCGGCTGCTGGGTTTACTGGTGCTGGGGTTGCGCTTGGATCGTTTGCAGCTGCAGTTCAGGTAAAGGAGTTTACCCCTGTGGTATCGGATACTTATAAGATCTTTAAATGTGGTCATCATAATGTTTGAGGTCATCCATTATACATAACAATTGTATCACATCTAATAAAATTATTACACACGAAACATATCATCAACACCTGCATTTCACACAATTTAAACACTACGAACCACCTCATCATTGGCAATCACGATTGACGTATAAATAACATTAGGATTTTAACTCATCGTAACGGTACTAATCCTACGAAAACCAGAAAATGACACTTCGTCTGCAACTACGGTCCACATCCTATGACACATAGATGAAGCTCATAGTCGGCACGAACAGTCCACAAGTTTTTTTATCAAAACGAACTAACGCATCGTTAATATTCTTTGTTGACTTCCTATGAACACTTGGAATTAACTCATTGTTGCCACTATTGTTTCAATCATACTAGGAAAAATAGTTGAATTACATTGAACACATACTACCTGTATTAAAAACCCAATCTAAGTTTACAGTTTTATTCTGCATGGTAATTTAGTCAAAATAAAGTTCAATATAATATAAGCAAAATATTGCAGTATATTCCCGAAATAATTCTCCAGTTTTAATGGATTTATATATTTTGTTTCTTTTGGTGTGTCATCTTTGGTCAAAAACTAGGTTTCTGTGACTTATCGTTTACGAACAGCCGATGTATTTATAAAATGTTCATTTTTTCCTGACACAAATGGATCAGTTTCTAAAGCAAACGAGCAATTTCGTCTTTATTTCGTGAAAAACATTCTAATAAACGGTCCTTACTTAATGTATTAAAGCATAGATTGCGTCTTGAACATATCACAAATAATAATGTCGTCATACGGGATATGACGTCACAATAATAAAAGAAACAAATGTCGTTAAAAATAGTTATATGTTGTCATGATATCATTTTAGTATAACGTCTTCCAATGAATAAAATAAAAACGATCGGAGGTAAATGTTGTTTTAAAAAAATCAGGGTACTTTATTTCTGAAATGCAGGTGGCACAGAAGTGTTATTGCTTTGTGGTACTCAGCTCATCGCTGATTGGGATTGCCAATCTATGCAAATACATGTAAACATGTACATGCATAATAGAAAAATGAAATTTGTAATCTGAATAACATTAATTGTAAACGTAAATGCATATTTTTCCACAATGTCATCGATTTATTATTCAATACATCAGCATATCTGGTTTGTATCAGGCCTAGAGTATCAGGTTGCTGATGAAAACTTTCAAAAGAAGGTAAAATATTAAATTGGATAGATTTGATGTCCTCCATCCAATGCCAGGGTTAATTTAAGCTACGCGACATTTTAACGCGCATTCCGTATAAATATTTACTTTTTAGCAGGCGATCGTAACATTGTAAGTGCTGCAATATAAGGGTGAAATCTTAAGTCTAGAAGAGCGAAATAGCTAGGTCTCAAAAACGATAAATTGCTAAACTGAGTCCTGAGGCCATTTTCAATAAGCATCTTAGTAGCAATTTTGTGAAGTGGAGAATTGTCTTCGGAATTTTAAGAAAACGACAATGTTTGGATAGCAAAAATATAAATATAAGCAAGAAAATGGTCTAAACCATATATGCATATTAATAAATCTGATGAAATGGAGAGGGTATTAAAAATAACCGATGCCAAAAATACGAAATTCTCATTAAATTGAAAATATTCGCTAAGATGCTTTTTAAATACGGCCCCAGAAAACGATTAAACACAAACTAGTTTATAGTTAAACCTGTGTTACCGGGCGTATGAGGTTGCTTATTTTGGTCATTGCATCCCATATTTGTTATGCCCCATTTCAAAGAGTGGTATATTGCTTTGCACAATTCCTGGACCTATGGTTATCAAAATTGACTTGAAGTTTGGGCCTGACCAGTAGATGACCCCTCTTGATTTTGGGTTTCATCGGGTTAAAGGTCAAGGTCACAGTGACCTTTAACACAAAAAAGTTAACAAAGCTTTCTCCCAGAGATTTCTCAATGTCTGGGCCTATGATCATCAAACTTGACATGGGGGTTGGGCCTGACCAGTAGATGACCCCTTTAAATTTTAGGGGTCATCGGGTCAAAGTTCAAGGGTACAGTGACCTTGAATGCAAAAGGTTGTCTGTGTGATAACTTGACACTGCCTGCACCCATGGCCCAAAAACTTTGAGGTCCATGCATATTTCATTCAATTGTCCAAATTATTCTGACAACATGGCGCTCGGGGGAGCATAATGTTTGACAAACATCTCTTGTTTTATTAGTCATTTCATGTAAGTATATAAAAAACATATTAAATGTTTGTTTGTTCTTATATATTGAGAATCAAATTATTACTGCGATTTACGACACAAGTTATAATGGTACCTCATGTTAAAAAAAGTAAATTGATGATTTATCTTTACTTCAAGGAGGAAAACCATTTTCGATATTTTACATGATACAATGAACGAACGAATTTGGGCTGGTTAAAGTGTGTGGAGCCCGGAAATTGAATGGATATACTTGTGGTATATTTTGTTCTTATGTCTGAAGCGTCAGGACTGGAACGGTATCCGAAAGGAATAGCTCCCAAGCATAAAAAACAGTGGTGTTGGGAATTTCGTCCAATGGGCAATAGGAAAATTGTCAAAAGAAGCTGATGTTACGCAGATTAGAGAGTTGTGTTATTAGTATAGTGTCTTTTTCAAATACTCGTTGGACAGATATAAATTAAACAGATCGCATAAATTGATCGAACAGATCGTCTTAATTTTGTTACCATTTACCATATATATATATATATATATATATATATATATATATATATATATATATATATATATATATATAAACGTGTTTGAAGAAAATTCAACAATGTAATGGACATTCTTTGCACATCATTCTTATCTGAAGACAGATATTTTCGGTTCCAAGTGACACTATATTCCTTAGAAGCCGTACCATAATCGTTTATTTGATTCGCACAAGGGCCAGCATTTTATAAAGTAGATGCATAGTGCACACATTTGAACATGTTTGAGATTGTTTGTAATGTGTTACAAACAGCTACTGCTGTAAAGGTACGAATATTTTGTGTACCTGTTCATGTACAATCAAAGACGAACTTTAAATAAACAGCTTATTATTCAAACGCAACATCAAAACGATAATATATCACCATAAAACAAAACGATCGTTGAACGTTGTTGCATCGAAGACACTTGTAACCACCGTCGATAGACCTTTAAACGCAATTACAATTAAAACAACCGGTAAAACATTCTCTATCCTTCTCAAATACATGTTTAAGATAAAATGACCAGAACACGTGTCTTAAATGAGTTTTGTTGAGCATAAATGAAAAGTAATTGTGAGAAAACGGATTTTAAAAAATATATTTTACTTATTATAAGCTAAACCCTATACGTGTTCACGTAATAGAATTAACTTTGTTTTAGCAATTATTGATCACTTTGGGATAATGTTTGGTTAATGTTTATTAAAAAATGCTTACCCCGAGTAAAACCCTATGGTAACGGAACATTTAAAGGTAGTTAAATCAACACGTATTGCGAACAGTACCGTGTCAGTGATATATTTTAGCATATACTATACTTTGCTTTCGTCTCCGTTGCCTAATGGTTAAGGCGTCCGCCTTCAAGTCGGGAGGTTGTGGGTTTATGGAGTACGCAGTTCTGGTTTAACCCTCGAAAGTCGTACAACGTGTATCGGTTCTTTACATCAAGCACGTAAAAACACCAAGGGGTTTCTCCGAAGAAAGCTAAGGTCTCGAAACCGGACTTTCTCTATCCCACCACTGTCCCTTCTGTGTGCTGTCCCTTCAGCATAAACAAAGGACCCTGTTGGAAATAAGTGCCGTCATTTGTCATTAGTTAACTGTTTTACAAAGATTTAATACTACAATATCATTCCGCATGTCTGTAACATAACATAATATCTTAATTGGTATTAATCCAGCAGGTCATGCGTTTACTTCTCTTTTTTATAAAACAGATTATATGAATAAAGTTATCATTTCCCATTTGAATCATAAAAGGAAAACTAGATAGTTGTTATAGAACTGTAACAAATCATTCTCACAAAGTTTGTCACAAACAGGAACTGTCGTCATGGACATTTTACAATAGTCTAACGTCATCTTTAATCTCAAATAGTGTTGTAACGTCAACATTTAAAAAAAAGAACCGCTAAATTATGTAAAAGTGTTTATGTTTTTAATCTTACTAGATATAATCTCATTTTAAACGCAATTAAATCGAACTGATATAGGTTTGGCCGTTTAGTTATCCCGGATACTCTGCAATGAATGTAACGCGGAAAATGGAGTTGTTTTGTTCAGCTTAAGGTTATCGGGTCAGCAGCTGCGCAGGTGAATCAGAAAGGTCGTCTATATTTATTTTATGTTCTGTTGACGATGCAAGCTTATTGTGTTTATTTCAATATCTTACGCGATTGGAAAATCATCGTTATAATATTTTATAACAAAACAGAACAGAACAGAATGTTTATTATCTTATGCATAAACAGCATATCTATATATTTAGGCATAACGTCAAGAAATGAACAAATAAATAAACACGATAATGAATGCATGTGCAAAGGTAACGAAAACATTCAAGTCAGTGCATGATAGTTAACATACATCAAATAAGCTTAGAGGAATATGTTAAAAAATACAATTTACAGGACTGTGTGTTATTAAGTTATACTATTTATCAAATTAAGACGTTTAATAACACATTTACACAAGAAATAAGATATACTGTTTAGAATCGTCTTATTTCTAGTTGACAGTAAAACAAGATACAGACATACTATCTTCATTAGCCTTTTACAATCATTATACATATAGCCAATAGCCACCAAATGGTACGTGTACAAGTTGGTCATTGGTCAAGGAAAGAGCAAATATAGTTAAAGTGACATTCAAAATCAATGCATTCACATGTATAACAAACATAAATTTTGACTGATCAATCTTAATCGTTTTACTAAATAATGAATTTATGGAAATACTTACTACTGATAACAAGAGTGTAACCGTGAATTGGAAAGCTGAAAGCGCAAAATTAAATGTATGGTGAATTCTAAAAGATTTACTGTGGTCTTTTATAGTCTCATTAGTTAGAAATTCTGTGTTTAACGCTCATGCCTTTCAAATAAAACTCGATATCCTTCATTTGAAACATTGTATTTAACATTTACTCATCCTTTTTGAAATATTAAAACCATATTATTAATTGTGGTAAATCTTATTTGGGAGTAAGAGTGCATCGTTAAGAACTTATTACTGAAAATTCTAGGAAATTCACACGTATTGAGCATAAGTGAGTTGAACCAACTAATGATTCGGGCTCTGTTTTTGAAGGCAATAACATAACAAAGCACATGTTATCATTAAACATCTCAGTTAAACGATTTTTGCAGGGATCGCTGCCGCCTCTTTGTAAAACAAGCAAGGAATGACTATTCTGCCTTTAATAGAAGCTCTTGAGTGAGAGCGGCGTACAAAGCACGAGTTCCACCGAACAACTATGTTTCGCAAACTGAAGTAACCACATAAAGCAACACTTTTCACAAAGTTGTGTGACAGGTGAATTGTTTTCAAATGTAAGTTGAAAATATATAATTTTCGATATGGAACAAACGTTAAATTTCATATTATTCTCTTCGCGGAAGTATTTCAAGTGTTTGCGTGTGTCATGTTTTGTTCTTAAATGTAGTTATAAA
The DNA here is from genome assembly GCF_026914265.1 of Mya arenaria. Lineage (NCBI taxonomy): Eukaryota > Metazoa > Mollusca > Bivalvia > Myida > Myidae > Mya > Mya arenaria. The sequence goes on along the minus strand of NC_069131.1, from coordinate 67,472,312 downwards.
GACGTATTATTCACAGGTTTAATTAGTATTAATTATTGAATGTCGCTTATGTTTTATGACATCCTGCGTGCGTATAATGCTTATGTTTTATGACATCCTGCGTGCGTATAATGCTTAGGTTTTATCATTTCTTATGATTGACGTTACGCACAACATGAACAGAGACAAAATTAGGTTTCCACCCTTGATTTATATCATGTACTCGTTTGTATTACTCCAATTAGCTGTATGTTGTAGTTTTAAATTAGGTTGGTAGCTTATTTATACCACATTTATAAAGAAGTTCATCCACTTACTTTTAAATATTTTTTCAATGATAAATTTGAGTGCCGTCGGTCGATGTGACATTTATGGGATTTGTAAAACAATACAGATATAGTAGCTGAAACATCTGTCCCCGGTTTGTACTTGCACGTTTCAACCGACAATCATACCACAATGCTGTCAGCTTAATGCAAGTGTTTAAATTTATTAGCCTACACAAAACATATTTGCCACTGATAATTAATTTTCAAGTCAATGCGTTTCCACAATTAATGAGGGTTTCTACTTCAAAACAAGTATTAGTTTTGTAAAAGTGTACATAACTTTTATATCAGCGATGGTTTGCCAGCTTGTGCAGCTTCCCGTCTCGTATTCAAAGCACGTTGAGTCTAGTTCAGTTAAACAGCCACCAGCCTAGTCACATTGATTGTTGTGAGAGGAATACACATCATGCACAATTATAGTTACTGTTAAAATTAACAGAAGCCTGTTTCGGACAGACGCAACATAATTATTAATTTAGTTGTTTAGTAGCTAGTCGTTTCTCATTATATATGAATAAAAAAGCTGATTGACTAATACATAATAAAACAAAATGTGCTGAAAATAACATTTTCCTGATATTTTGTTTCAAATCCTTCTGAAATATTGGGTACAAAACCACTCCCACTCATTTTCATGTTCGGGAAAAAATAAGAATGATCAATTCCAGATGAAGCACGCCGGATCGCCAGCTGTGTGATTCACATGAATATTGGATTGTAACGAGGCTCAACGTGTTAATAGCACAGGTCGTGCGTTACTGCTCTGTTTATAATCATCTTGACAGCTTAATGGCTCATAGTCTTTAAAATAATTTAAAATTTAGTACGTTACCACCAACAACAAAAAAAAAACATTGATACAAAGAAAATATACGTAGTTAGGCTTGCATAATTGGAGATCCACAATTTAGCATGCCATTTAGTTAAAATAATATCTTTACCATTAGCTATTGCAAAGGGAATTATTAGTTGGTAACACAATAAAAACTCTTTGAAGCTGTAGCTTTCAATTTAACGTTTAAGTGAACAACGTGTTTCACTTATATATGTTCATAAAATATGAGATGCCAATTCAGCACTTCAATGAAAGAATAGCTTTTCACTATACTATTTCATCATCCAGTAGTTTTAAAAGTCGTTTAAAATAAAGTGATCTTCTTTACAAATGGTGTCGACCCCATTGGGATGTATGTTAATTGAGCGTTACTTTCACTTTACCTTTCACAGCGTATATCCGTTAAGATCAAGCAATGATCCATTCCCTTTTCATGTTTCCAATTGCTGGAGTTCATGTACCTTTTAGTTAGATGCAGACAAGTCCTGGCCTGCATATTTGCAAAAGAATGTTTAACTAATATAAGAATGAGGCGTTGTTTATTTGCGAAAGGGTTTTTAAAAGTTATTCATATTGACGCATGAATTTTGGTCACCGTTGTTTTTCAGAAAATCATAGGTGTTGTTACTCCCTCGTGTATTTCCCCCTTTTTTAAAAACCAAACCCCATAAGATAAGTTATATTAGCTCAACACATCAGTTTATATCAATGTAGATCCAAAACCAAATGTTTTTGTTCTTAACCACTATCACAGCAATAGTTTCACTTATTATTTTTTAAGATTATACTAAATTACCACTAAACAATCAGTAGCTAGAGAAGTCCAGCGAACACCATATCTGTTACAGTTTCGGATGTTTATAATGTGTAGTAGAAATGATAGAATTAATATCTACATTGTATGGCAAATAAAATGTATGGCATATAAGGTGTGTTAAAATTTGTTTTCTTTTTGTGTACATAATACAAAATACAAATTCGAAACAACCTATTGCGCTACTACACAATTGCATACTCAAATACTACACCAGACACCCTGCCTGGTTCGAAATTGACATGGATATTATACCATCTTTGTATGGATAACTCGTGCACGAAAGAGACTCAGATTGTAAAATAAGGCCACTGGATCCATCTGAAAGCCAGCCACAGCTGCACATCTGCATTCCTTGTATTCACGCCTCCAAAAGCTGGGCAGGGGTGCAATCGTGAGGCCATAGTCAGTGCATCTTCTAGACGCCTCGGCAAACGTTAACGTGTAAAATCCGTTGACGCCTTCTTTCAATGTTACTGAAAGCAGAGAAAAAGGACGATGTGCTTTATGTTTTGATATGTTTTTGTTTTATTTTATATAAACGGACTACGATATTTATAAGAAACTCATACTGTAGAACTTCATTTAAAAAAGCAACACGAAATGCCTGATCACATGTACAAAGGAAAGTGTCTGTAAGTGTATGTATTAATTATCGTGATTGTTTAACTATTATGTGTGTGCCGTGTAAACAAATCTCCTTTTTGTTTCAATACAGACACACACTTTCAACAAACAGTGGCATTACTTATTACAATTGTACTTTGCGGTGGACAACACCACTTTATAATAAGTAGCTTATATAAAAAGTGTTAAAAAACACGAGCACACGCTCAAAGGGACATATTTAAAGATTTAAAATAACATCAATCATTATTTTTAACGGTAATGTTTATATTTAGTGAATTTGAATCGAGTGGAACATCTAATTTCAGTCGACTTTACTCATCAAGGAAAAAACGGCCTCAGAGTTTTTGCGACTTGATTTCTCGTCAATCATACAATACAATCCTAGCTTTAAATTACGTTTAGAAGATACGCGCGGTTAGAAATGCAATTCTCTCAAGAGTGATTGATCAACTACCAGTGATTGGCAAACAAGCAGTGATAGGTTAACCACCAGGGATAGGTCAACAATTAGTGATAGGTCAACAAGCAGTGATAGGTCAACAATTAGCGATAGGTCAACAAGCAGTGATAGTTCAACATTTAGCGATAGGTCAACAAGCAGTGATAGTTCAACAATTAGCGATAGGTCAACAAGCAGTGATAGTTCAACATTTAGCAATAGGTCAACAAGCAGTTATAGTTCAACATTTAGCGATAGGTCAACAAGCAGTGATAGTTCAACAATTAGCGATAGGTCAACAAGCAGTGATAGTTCAACACCTAGCGATAGGTCAACAAGCAGTTATAGTTCAACATTTAGCGATAGGTCAACAAGCAGTGATAGGTCAACACTTAGCGATGGGTAAACAAGCGTGCATGGGTAAACAAGCAACGAATTATTTACAAGCAGTGATAGGCTTACAAGCACGGATAGGTCAACAAAGAATGATAGGTCTTATGGAACATATCTGTATGACGTAAGCGGGAAATTTGACGTGGTACTTTCCCCGAATTTCATAAAGTTTATTGCAAAACCAAATGCATCTACTGGTTTTGATTTAAATCAAATTCTGAAAATCGGACATGCTGCAATAAATGTTGAATCGTAAAATTAAATATGATTAAATACCTGGGAAGCAAATTATCGGTCCTTGACTCCAGACTCCGTCCGTTCCACAGGTTAAAGTGATGGTTGCAGGTCTTTTTGCAGTGAATCCTTCCTTACATCGCATCTTTAATTTGCCTCCAATTGCATTTACATTACCGAGAATGACGGTGCTGTTCGAAATTGATAAAGGGGAACATTCTCAAAAATGAATGTATCTTTATTGGTTGTTTGGAGAAGAGAAACAATGTAGGAGCACACACTTTCCAATCAAGTCAGCTAAATGTGAAGCATGTTTAAGCGTAAGAATATTGATTCAAGTTGAATTAAATTCTTATTTGTGCACTGGATAACATGCCTTGTACATGTATTATATGCATTTATAGTTAATGTATCAACTCGAAACAAATCAAGCACACGTTTAAATGCGGTAAACTTGAACTCCTAATTTACAAACAAAGTTAATGCATTGCATTTCCACTTGATGTAAGGCGGATTTATTGCTTTGGAGGACCTATGGTATGTGCGCATTACGAACATTATAAATTCTATATTGACGTTCAGTAAACGACTGCTATTTTCACGAAATATCAACATTCTATTATCTGAACAAGCTATATTGCTTATCTTAAATATTATTTCATGCCCTTTTTGACTTTTGTCTTACCTTTAATTTTACATTTGTTCTTCTGAATAATGCATATATGTCCTGGGTTACACGAGTGTGTGCCGCAATCTACATGGTCCTGCAAAATAGATAAATAAGTTCTATGTTATCTCGATATGTTTGTTAAATGTTGCTTAACTTTACTTCCAGAAAATGGACTATTGTTTATTATTAAGGCAAGATATCGTTTCGTCCCATGATGCGGCTGTATCATATTCAAATAAGTATTTATATCTTCTTCATTATTTATTTCCTTCATACCAAATTTTACATAATTTCGAGCGTATCATACCACGTGTATTACCCACGATACGTAATTATAAATTTGTTATTTGTTTTTGATGCCGACCAAGAGAGAATACCTTAGGACGTATGCTCTAAAGTTATTACAAAGGCTGATTTATTTACAAAATTCAAAGCGTTTCATTGTATGCATCCTCATGAGTATATAAGTTCCACATGTTGTTACATTTATCGAGAATTAATGATTTTAAAATTGTACATGTTTGCCAGGGGCCTGACTTCCGTAAACCAATTAAAATTAAAACCATTTGCTTACGTTAATACCCGAAGTGAGAATTGTACATTACTAGTTCATTATTTTGTTTAAACACTTATGTGTTATGTTGAAAATGTTATATTTGAGCGATTTTCAATTTAAAACGAAGACAAAGGAGTATCTAAACAATTGAAATCATAACTGACCTTCATGTCATAAGTTATGACTCATCACTGACAATGTGTCATCGTATTGTAAATAGCGTGTTTTTGATTTTTTCTGAAGGATGAAATAAATTTACGCAATTATAACATTCGGTTTTCATTGACATTAATTTGGCATTACTACAGCTGACTATTGACATGCATGTTAAAGAACAAAGGCATAAACTATGGATCAAGACAGTTGCAGGAAATTACTTTGTTTGGAGGGTCGGGGACGTGGCTCACCCATCAAACATTAGACTGACTTTCAAGAAAACAAAGCCCAAGTATCAATTCTGTCTCAAAACAGTGGCAAAAAACTTTAGTACAACATTAGAAACTGTTTATTTAATTTTAAGCATTATTAAGTTAGTTTAATTATTTTTAATATTAAATGTTTGTTTCTTCCTGAATGATTTTGTTGCAAGCAATTTTTCGATCATTTCTGGCCTAGTTTTGGAAGTAATATATTTTTCTAATTCGAACATTGCAGAATACCGCTTAGTGTTGGTGATTGGTCTGTGTTGTAATTATATGATTCATCTCAGCGTTATATGATAAATATCTAGGGCATGTGTGCCTTGATTACAGACAATTACATGATTTGAACAGAATATCAAATATATATATTTATATACAAACATACCTAATGCAATCTCCTATTTCTTAAGTTATATAGGTTGTAGTTAAACGCTCAACGTTTCATATATGTGTGTGCAATAATATAGATCCAATGCCTTACGACATGGCATACCCCGAGCCAACAAGTATGATCTTAACAATGTTTTGAAATGGCAGTTCACGCTATAACTACAAATAAAAAGCACACTTTAAATTGATAATGAACATTTAGTTGATAGCCATGTTTTTCACTAACTCTAATTTAGTTTAATATAAACCTTAGACAACAACTTTATAAGCAATTATGGTATAGAAAACAATTGTAAAACATCGCTGTGGTTGTCAACCATATTCCACGAGAAACTTTGCTGTATCCGTGTAAGGCCTGACTGCGATAGGAATAAATTTTCTTTTGTACCAAATACAAATATATAGATATATATATCTCTATATATATATATATACTGCGAACCGACCCTGAGTACACGAGTACAAAATAGAATTACCCTGTATCAAAAGAGCATACCAACTGGACATCTTGTCGCTGTGATATCAATATTGATATATTTAAGATAATTGAAAAACCTCAATCTTCGCTTTTCGCCTTTACATAATTTGTATGTATTGTATTTGTTCTATATAAAACACTTATGTACATGTTTGTATTCTGTATTATATATAATAGTTTATACATTTGACCTTTCAGTGGACGCAAGCCAAATGTAGAAGAGAACAAACATTTATTTCATAAAACATAGCAACTTTCTCAAAGGGTAGTCTGCAGTGAATATTTATTTTAAATAAAGCTTATTACCTTTTGCGTTGGTTTTATCTAGTATAATAGACCTCTTGCTTTAGTCGAAACAACGTCAGTACAAGACTCTAGGTCCAATTCGCATAGCTTGAACATTTTGTGGTAGTTCACGGCCGTGCAAGAGGAGCGAAATTTACATTCATCCAAGCATTCGTCGAAGCTTACATCTCCTACCCAAACTGTCGGACTCTTGATATTAATTTTGCCGTTCATTCCTATTCCATTACCTTTATTTATTTCGAATATTTGTCCTTTAATTAAACCAAAATATTGTAAGAGTATTATATGCACAGTTAAAAAAGATATATAAATGCTCATTTCCAAAGAAATACTTGATCGAATCTCAATGTATTTTAAACACATTCCAAGGCTTCCCGTTCCATGAAGCTCTTTAAGGTTTGAACCAAACTGTTCCGTGTATCCTGTGTAGCATACTTTACAAACCTTTTTAATTATATATTAAACATGTATAGTTATGAGTAAACTCGCATCGTGGTTTTGTCAGATATCGCATGCAGCAGAAATATAGGTTTATACTTGCACGCTTTTACAGACACTCATTCAACAGTGTTGTTAGCTTTACGCAAAAGTTCAAACAAATTAGCCCACTCACAAAATATTAACCTTTGATCATTAATTTTAAATTGCATACGTTTCCACTGTTAATGATGTTTTCTACTACAAAACAGGTAATTGTTTTGTCACAACGAAGATAGCATTTCTATCAGCGATGGTTTGCCAGCTTGTTCTATGTCATAAATACAGACACTAGTCTGTACAAAGTGATTGATTTGTAAGGAATACTAACCAGCCAAACAAAAAACAGTAACTTTAAAATTAACAGATGTCCATTTGATACAGACGCTGCACTAGTATTTTAATTTCAAGGGTATTGACGTTTCTGTGAAACCCTATGTATACAGAAGCTAATTGACTCATAAATAATACAGCACAATGTGCCGATAAGAATTCCTTATATTGATAATTAGTTTGAGGTTATTCTGCAATATTGGTTACAAAACTACTAGCACTCAATTTCTTTAATCCCAAAATTCCCATTTCAGCTTTATGCAAATGCCGTTTTGTCATAAATGCTTTCCTCTTCTCTCGTGTAAGTCAAGTAAACAATAGTATATTGACGCATTTATGTTCAGGACAAAAAAGTAATGATCTATTCTTCTTTTCGTGTTTCCAATGCCGGAGGTCGCCAACTCAAGTACCATTTTCTTACGATGCAGACAAACACCGGCCTAAATTTTTGCGAAAGAAGGCTAAATTGATAAATGATTTAGGCGTTGTTTTTTTACGAAATGTGTTTGGAAGTGATCTATATTGACTTTTCTTTATTGAATCTCATTCGTGACGCGAATTCCCCGTTTTTTGCAGAAAATCACGTGTATTTTTCCCGCTTTTCAATATCTTGAATAAAGTATTGAGCGGTTGATTTTATTTTTATTTTTTTGTGTTGTTTATAATCAGACTGAATATAACGTATACTCTGTTTTGTGCATTATTGCAAATAAATGATATCAAGTTTCACATGAATACTGTTACTTTTAAAAGAAAAATGCGAGACTTTATTGTTTCTATAAATTTATTTTCATGTATAAATATGTATCCGTGCAGTTTAGCTGAACGAATGTCATACGTTGGTATCGATAACTGAAAATCGTTCAGGCGATTTCCTTACAAAATATGTTATTTAACATAATAGATTCCCAAAAGACATACATTTAACAACTAACAGCTCGAGAGCTGAGGGGACATTATGTTGGAAAGAAGTTGATATCCGTTGCATAATTCCAACGTTAATTTCAGCTAGGTACACTACATTTCAACAAGCATTCAATAAAAATATTTACTATCAAGCAGGCGATCCAAACAATCGGAAGAGCTAAAACATGTGGTTGAACTCTTGATGATAATAATGGTATCTCATGTTAAAAAAGCCATTTGACAATTTTACTTAAATACTTCAAAGAGGATATTTTCAAATAATTTGCAAGATATCATGTATGATTGGGTTGTTTAAAGTGTGTGGAGACCAGGAATGGAATACGAGTACTTGTGGTTTGTTGTTTTTCAAACAATGTCGGATAGTTTTATTCATTTCGGTTATAGTTAATCTTTGACTCGTTTGCTAGTGTAAATCGTTTAGTAACATTCATCAATTGAATGAAGTTTTATAAACGCATTTATGTTTCCAACAAATACAGTTAATGCACGAAACTACTTTTAATTGAACAGGGCATCAATACATGACCAAGTTACTAGGCCGCCATTTATTGAATGAACATCTAAAAGGTCGAACGTGTTAGCAAAACAATTGCGGATAATCATTGGATGAAAACATTTTTCCTAGTTGTATATATGTTTTCATGATGCACGGATATTCTGTCATCCCTCACTGTCAGTGACCAGTCTGATTCGCTTGAGGACATATTTGTTTTCCAGGTAAAGAGTGAAAATCACGCTAGGTGTTAGTAGGATACTAATCCTAATTCTGTAATTTAACTATTGTGTCAAATTTCCGGGAGGTTCGTATTACGTATAACAACGAAAAACAGTTCAAACAGATAGTTGAACGATGATTAAACATCGAATTTATGTTCGACGAGTTATTTTCGTCTGCTATTTGTTTGGTATGAAAGCAATTGTTCGAACATTCAGCTTCAAAGTTCAAGAAACGTTTAAAAACACGGAAATGCCATTTTTTACATAAACGGGAAGTTGTTTCCAAATATATTTTTATTCAAACTTATGCAATCTTTTTTGAATATTTAATTAATTTTTACAACACAGTCACTTTCTGGTAAGTGTTAAGTTTTGATCAAGGAAAATTAACTTGAATGTGTTTTACAAATAGTTATGAAAGTTGATATTGCCATTCTTTAGTTTGCATTGAAATTATCAATCGACATTTTCACTGTTGTTTTGTCACCGATAAACTTGCGTATCTCATCGAAAAACATAAAAGAAATAGAACATAACAATAAACATCACAACACATATTTTCAAATTAACATTCTCATCAACTGCGAAGTGTCAAATTTATTGATCTTCCAATTTTCATTCCAAAAGTTAAGAATAACACAAAGAATGTTTGCATTTCATTAATACAATAAATAGAGAAAAGAAGCAACAAAACACTTAAAATAGTATATGAAAAGTAAAACAAAAACAATTTCGCAGAAATAACTCCATTAAGACTCAACATACGTCATCCGGATTATCACAAGTGTAGTGTCTTATTTTACGAAGTAAAATATTATAGTCAATATTCAAATGGTTATATTGACTGCCATTTGTGATGCAGTATTAGTCATTTTGAAGCCCCAAAATACTTTAATACAATTCCCTACAGACTGCAATAACGTTTTAATAGAAATTGTTGTACTATTTTCAACACTATACAAACTGCAACTATCGTTTTTTAGGGAATTGTTGTATGTTCTACAATACTATACAGACTATTATTATCGTTTTGTAGGGAATTGTTGTATGTTCTACAACACTATACAGACAATAAGTATCGTTAAATAGGGAATTGTTGTATGCTCTACAATACTATACAGACTATTATTATCGTTTTAAAGGCAATTGTTGTATGATCTCCAATACTATACAGACTACAATTATCGATTTAAAGGGAATTGTTGTATTCTCTATACTTCTATACAAACTACAATTATCGTTTTATAGGGAATTGTTGCATGATCACCAATCTATTCAGACATCAATAATGTTTAAATGGGACTTGTTTTATGATCACCAATCTATTCAGACCTCAATGATGTTTTAAAGGGAATTGTTGTATGATCTCCAGCCTTGTTGAACTGAAAGTGAAATAGAAAAAAACAGTTATACATATTTATTTACAAGTGTGAGGTTTAGGCGATACACGCTAATTTAAGCCCCCCCCCCCCCAAAAAAAGACTCGTGTTCCAGTGAACTCGTGATTCACTGACCGCTTCAAGGTGGTAATTCAAGCATTGATCAGTAAAGCCCTTTTGGAGTGTGGTGTCTGTATTCCTTTATTTGTTTTTTATACGTTTGTGTATCTCGTTCATTATTCGGTCCCTTGCCTTGTGCCTTTAAACAGGGCTAACTTTAAATTTTGCGACTATTAGACTTGCTCCTGTAGTCCTCTTTGTATTAATCAAACAGTCATAAACTAATTTTAAAATTATTGTTCGTAATAGCATAAAAAGAACAACGATTACATTCTTTTAGTACATAATCAAAACAAAATTCAATACTCACATTTCGGCGGTGGAGGCTTTCTTATAGAAACTGAAACAGAATGGTAACTGTTTTTGAAGAAATATTTTTTGACTATACATTTTCATTAATTATAAATCGTGTTTTTGCTTTCAATCTTAAATTTATCAGCCAAGTTGAAGCACAGTAACGTTTTTCTTTTATACACATGAATCATTATTAGATCGTACAATCAACAATCCCGATGATGGAAATGTAAAAATGCCAGTTGTATCTGAAGTCTATAAAATCATTTCAAACAGGGCCTTTAACCACTTTTCTTAATACTCGAAATATAAATTAGAAAACATTTTTTCTGTTAATGCTCTTCTTTGGTTGAGTACTTACAAGATTGCTTCACATTGACTGCTCTTGGGGACACAATACTGTTAGACGTCTGCCGGACTTCACGCCTTTCACGTTGAAAATCGTAATTGCGAGGCATGTAGGTGTTGCGCTTCAGACGTTTCGAAGTATTGCAGCTACATTTGTAATGGAACCATGATCAAAATAAAAAGGTTATGAAACATTTACACTCGTCCTGTTTACATCATGAAACAAAGATCAAACAGAGAAGAGCTTAAATAAACTATTTACACAGGTACTGTTACAGCTACAAATATCATGGAAACACGATCAATAAGAGAAGAGCAAAGTGAACTATTTACAGACGTCTTGTTGTAGATACGTACGTCATGGATCCGCGATCAAGAGGAGAATATCTTGAGATATATTTACACTCATCATGTTACAGCTACTGACGTCATGGTACCATGGCCAATAGGAGAAGAACAAGATGAACTATTTACAGATCTTCTGTTCCAGCTACGTACGTCATGCTACCACGATCGAGAGAAGAAGAACTTTTAAACTATTTTACTCGTCCTGTTGCAGCTATATACATCATGGAACAACCACGATCAAGAAGGGAAGACCATACTGAACTGTTTCACTCGTCCTGTTGCAGCCACAGTGGCTTGATGACAAAGGCTCATTAAAGTCACAATAAATAATTTCAACTAGCCAAAATTATATTTTATACATACTTGAACATGTATATCATCAATATAATACATTGCCATAAACTTAAAATGAGATTTGACAAAATTCAAAAATACCCTATACTGTAATATGAAACAAGTGAAGAATGTTCGCCCGGCGAAAATGTAAACAAAGACCAATTCTTGTTGAAAATTATAACTTCTTCGTAAGCTACAAACAAAATATCTATGTCATAGATGCTGTGGCCCATTTTATACACGTTAAAACCGGTATTCTTGTCGAGAGAAACAGTATACGATGAAAATGCTTCAAAATGCGAATTATCACAAGTGCTATCCAGACATTGTTCTGTCAAAATGACGTAATACCCGGTTCGCCTTAATCGATTAGCGAAAGCGGCCGAAGGACGGGAACCATCGGAAAAGGATTGGGTGTTCCGGTAGTTCCCGCCCTTCGACCGCTTTCGCTAATCGATGAAGGGGAGCCGGATACCACGTCATTTGGCCAAACAATGTCTGGCTAGCGCTTGTGATAATTCGTTTTTTGAAGCATTTTCGTTATATACTGTTTCTCTCGACAAGAATACCGGTTTTAATGTGTATATAACAAGCCACTGCATCTATGAGCCAGGTATTTTGTTTGTAGCTTACGAAGAAGTTATAATTTTCAACGAGAATTGGTCTTTGTTTACATTTTCGCCGGGCGAACATTCCTCACTTGTTTCATATTACAGTATAGGGTATTTTTTGTCACATTTTATTTTATGTTTATGGCAATGTATTGTTTTAATGCTATACATGTTCAAGTATGTATAAAATATAATTTTGGCTAGTTGAAATTATTTATTGTGATCTTAATGAGCCTTTGTCATCAAGCCACTGTGGTTGCAGCTACATACATCATACAGCCACGATCAAGCGAATAGGAGCCAAATGAACTATTTACACGCATCCTGTTACATATGTTTTCATTACGGAACCACGATCAAGAAGAAAAGAGCGAAATTAACTATTTATACTTGTCCTGTTGCAGTTACTGACATCATGGATCCACGCTCAAGAAGGGAAGACCCCAAAAAACTATTTACACTTGTCCTGTTGCAGCTACGTACACCATTGGATCCACGATCAATAATTTTTTTTTTATCTTTTTACACTCGTCCTGTTGTAGCTACGTTCATAATACAACCGCGATCAATCAAAGAGGAGCGAATCGAACTATTTACTCTCATCCTGTTACAGATATTTTCATCATGGAACCACGAACAAGAAGAAAAGAGCGAAATGAACTATTTACTCCTCGTCCTGTTGAAATGATCCATTTACTCTTATTCTGTTGTAGATAAGTACGTCATAGAACCAAGATCAAGAAGGAAAGACCAAAATGAACTATTTACACTCGTCCTGTTGCAGCTACGTACATCATACAGCCACGATCAAGCGAAGAGGAGCAAAATCAACTATTTTCACTCATCTTGTTAAAGATATTTTCATCATGGAACCACGATCAAGAAGAAAAGAGCGAAATGAACTATTTCACTCGTCCTGTTGCAGCTTAAAACATCATTGAACAACCACGATCAAGAAGGAAAGACAAAAATGAAATATTTCACTCGTCCTGTTGCAGCTACGTACACCATGAAACCACGATCAAGAAGGGAAGACAGAAATAAACAAGAGATGTTTTTCAAGCATTATGCTCCCCCCCCCCCCCTGAACGCCATGTTGTCAGGATTATATGGACAATTGAATGATATATGCATGGACGGAAATGACAGCTGATTTGTCACTGACATTGGATGCCGTTGAGGCAGTTTTAAGATTATGACTATTCAAAATTTGAGGTTAGAGTGTGTTATGACCATGACCTTTGGCCTCAAAATCCAAATGGGTCATCAGCGAGGTCACCAAAAATCTAAACGTCAAGTTTGCGGGCCATGGGTGCAGGCATTGACAAATTATCACACAGACAAGCATTTTATCGTTCAAGGTCACTGTAACCTTAACCTTTGACCCGATGACCCCTAAAATCATTTGGGTCATCTACAGTTAAGACACAACTCCAAGTCAAATTTGAGGGCCATGGGTGCAGGCATTGTTGAATTATCACTTGTAACTTTTCGCATTCAAGGTCACTGTGAACCTGACCAAATTACTCCTAAATCAATTAAAGTCATCTCCTGGTCTGGCCCAACTTCCATGTCAAGTTTGATGATCATAGGTTCAGGCATTGTTGAGATATAACTGCAAGAAGATTTGTTAACCTTTTTGCATTCAAGGTTACTGTGACCTTGACCTTGATCCGATGACCCCCAAAGTCAAAAGGGGTCATCTAAGGGTCAGGCCCAACATTTATATCAAGTTTGATGACCATAGGTCCAGGAATTGTTAAGTTTGCCTTCAAGGTCACTATGACCTTGACCTTTGGCCCAATGACCCGCCAAAACAAAAGGGGTCATCTACTGGTCAGGCCCAACCTCCAAGTCAAGTTTGAGGGCCATGGAGGAAGGCATTGTTGAGTTATCACTCTGACAACCTTTTATCGTTCAAAGTCACTGTGACCTTGACCTTTGGCCAAGGACCCCTAAAATCAATAGGGGCCATCTACTGGTCAGGCCCAACCTCCAAGTCAAGTTAATGGGCATGGGTGCAGGCATTGTCGAGTTATCACACAAACAATCTTTATTCATTCAAGGTCACGGTGGCCTTGACCTTTGACCCGATAAGCCCCAAAAGCAATAGGGGTCATATACTGGTTAGGTCCAATCTCCAAGTCAAGTCTGAGGGCCATAGGTGCAGGCATTTTCGAGTTATCACACAGACAACCTTATACCATTCAAGATCACTGTGACCTTGACCTTTGGTCAATGACCCCTTAAATCAATAGGGGTCATCAACTGGTCAGTGCCAACCTCCAAGTCAAGTTTGAGGGCTATGGGTGCAGGCATTGTCGAGTTATCACATGGACAACATTTTACCATTTAAGATCACTGTGACCTTGACCTTTGACCCGATGAGCCCCAAAAACAATATAGGTCATCTACTGGTCAGGCCCAACCTCCAAGCCAAGTACAGAGGCCATGGGTGCAGGCATTGTCGAGATATAACTCGGACAACCATTCACCATTTAAGGTCAGTGTGACCTTGACCTTTGACCCGATGAGCCCCAAAAACAATATGGGTCAGCTACTGGTCTAGCCCAACCTCCAATCCAATTACGAGGGCCATGGGTGCAGGCATTGTAGAGTTATAACTCGGACAACCTTTCACCATTTAAGGTCAGTGTGACCTTGACCTTTGACCCGATGAGCCCCAAAAACAATATGGGTCAGCTACTGATCTGGCTCAACCTCCAATCCAATTACGAGGGCCATGGGTGCAGGCATTGTAGAGTTATAACTCGGACAACCTTATACCATCCAAGGTCATCTACTGCTTAGGCCAAACTTCCATATCAAGTTTGATGACTATAGGTTTAGGCATTGTTGAGTTAGCACTTGGACAAGCTTTAAAATTATTTTACCATTAAAGGTCTCTGTGATCTTTACCTTTGACCCGATGAGCCCTAAAATCAATAGGGGTCATCTACTGGTCAGGCCTAACCTTTTTGTCAAGTTTGATGAGCATACGTCCAGGAATTGTTGAGTTATCACTCGGACATGCTTTGGTCTACCGACGGACGACCGACCGACCGACATACCGACCGACATACCGACCGACCTACCGACCGACATGTGCAAAGTAATATACCCCTCTTCTTCGAAGGGGGGCATAACTATTTACACTCGTCCTGTTGCAGCTACGTACGTCATGGATCCAAAATCAAGAAGAGAAAAGCAAAATTGACTTTTTACATACGACCTTTTAAAGCTACGTACGTCATGTTACAACGATCAAGAAGAGAATAACATAAGAACAATTTGCACACGTTTTGTAGCAGCTACGTATGTATTTGAGACAAGCTCCTAAAAAGGGCTTCTGAATTATATTGACACTCGTCCTATTTCAGATTAAAACCTGATAAAACCAAGATATAGACAATAAGTTTAAAGAGTGATTCAGTCGCCCGTGTTATGAACATGTTACAATTAGTGACATTTTAAAGTTATATTGATATTTAAATTGAAAAATACCTTTTATCTGCGTTTGACATGAATGCTCAGAAACCAACTTTCAAACAGCCTTTCTATATGATTGAAAGCATTAAAATGTACGCAATTTCATACCATGTTCGCATGAATTGCGAACATCCGTTCTCTCCCCTACAAGTAGCCAGCACATACACCATCGCCACTAGACAACCTAATGCAAGCACTCCAGCGACAACCACCCATGCCACGTTCTTACTGTCTTCCATAAACGTTCTGTATCGGTCTGTGGTCGTTGTCGTGCTGGTTGTTGTAGTGTCTTACATGAAAGGAGAAATCGTGTTATTTATTGGAATGCGGATTAGTTTCAAGTCCAAAACGTCTTTGACTGTTGTAGTTCTTAAGAAAACATATAATAATTTGTTTGAAAAAGGATGTGTTTTTGGCTTGGTATTTTTATAATAATAGTTCGGGCGTCATTAATATAGGACGAAAATTGTAATGATATTATTCTTGTATGATCATTAATTAATTTAATATTTATCACTCTTCTTTAATTTGCCACATGTTTAATGCATTTAGAGAGTGGAAGATACTTTCAGTTGATGTAAAAAAATATTTCCACATTAAACTTAGTTCTAGAAGACGATTGTTTGAAACTTTGACCTTCCTAAACAACTCTTAATCATGTGCAAAGTTGTTGATTACTTTTTACGAAAGAATATTATTATTTTTGACTTCATCAAGTTTGTGCAAACACTCAATCAGCAGCGAAAACGGTTTTTGGAAGAACTACCACACTATAATAAGTGATCAAATGTACACAACATACTTAGATAAAAGACGACATGTTAAGTCGTGTCAACGTCCACGTACCGGATATGATAATAACCACAGTGGCTGAATCTTCATTTCCACCAACATCTGATGCCTTTGCAGAAATTGTTACAGATGTACCGTAGCCTAACGAACCAGTAGATGGCTGAACCTTAGTGGTTATCAGCCCTGTGGAATCTATCGCAAAATACTCTTCTCTTAGACCAGTCTGGTCAAGGGTGTAAGTCAACACACCGTAAGCTCCCGCGTCATTGTCCGTTGCCGTTACCGCTCCGACGCTTGCACCGGCGATAGTGTAATAACTAATATAGAACGTGTAAGACAGCGGAGAAAAAGTTGGAACGTTGTCGTTTATATCGTCTGTAAAAAGTAAAATGTGCATGGTTCAGTTACAATGTTTTGATATATTATTACAACATTTCTTTGAAGGTTATAACGTAAATTTTACATCGAGAAAATAAGTGCTCGGCACATTGTTTTTTGTGCTTTTTGCCGCAAATTTAATTTTTAATATGCCAAATATTTTGGTTCAAACGTTTGAACACTATTCATCTAGTGCAATATGCAATACATTCAAATGCAATTTATGTAACATATAATTCATTGAATCGTGAGGAATCTAATAAAAAATATTTATCGACTGCAGCTGCATTGAGATCATACCGTTTATGCATTTACATTATGTAGATTGTTCATAATATTATTTTGATAAGACTCTGACCACGAAAAACCAGAATACACGAACGTTATATGTTTTTCTTACATTGAAAATAACAGAATACCAAGTAAAAACTATATGAAATATTACAATGATAAGTCACGTGACGTAAAATAGTTTGGGTTTATCACGTGCGACATATACAAATTAGATATGTATAGAACCAGCCTGCATCAATTTTGTTCATTTCTATGACAGGTATACTGTAACCAACATGGCTCACAACATCACTTCAAGAGCAGAACAATACAATCAAAACTATGTTAACACATGAGAAAAGGTTGTAATAATTACTAATTCTTAACATTTGATGTAGGTGTAATAATAAATTTGGATACATTTTTTGTCCCGACAAACAAGAAGTTAAATGCTTACTGATCGTAATGGTCAGGGTGGCAGTGTCTGTTAATTCCCCGTTATCTGTTACAGTCACTGTGCAGGGAACGGATGTAGGGAGGGCATTGACATCAAGGTCGTAGTTGGACTGGAAGTTTACCTATGAGTAAATAAAACTTGTAAATACATCTTTGGTTACCTGTTCTTGTTTTCTATTTTATTTCAGCTATGTTTCGAAGAATTTCAGAACTATATGATTATATGAGGAAGTAAGAAATCAAATCAGTACGCAAACTTACTCGTATGTGTAATAATATTAATGAATTGAGTATGTCAAGATTATTGAAAATTTTGATCGGTTTGTATCAAATGTATACGTCGCAATAACATACGATTACCGAATTATACCTGCCCGCTTGTTGGGTGCATATAGAAATAGCCTGTCTGCTCCCCACAATCCAATACTAATTTCATCGAATCGCCAGTGTCAGGGTCTGTTAATCCAAACGAGGGTGTACCAATAACAGTGCCAGCCTTGATAGAGAAAAATGAAAAGAAATAAGAAATTGTCTGTTATCGCATCAGCTCTTTTCTTTGTTAATCTTGACTATAACTAAAGTATATGCAAATGTATTGAGTTTCCAGGATAATCCACGAACTTTATTTTGCTCCTGAACCATATGAAGATTGTCAATATCATTATGTAAAGTATTTGCAATGTTGCTCAGACATATATCTTTTAAAAGTTTGTTAAGACTTATATCGCTTAATACAGTAATACGCACGTTGCCTTCTTCAGCAGAGAGACTGTAACTAGCCTGACCAAACGACGGTGCCTCGTTTTCGTTTGCTATATTAACGGTCAAATCCCCTGTGTCTGATGTCACAGGGTCTGCCACGGTTACAGTTAACGTAAACGATGATGCAGCAATGGTCTCATAGTCAATAAGTGCTGATGTTGTTATGCTCCCAGCTGAAAGAAACTCGTTTTCAATTCGATGACAACAAGCGTCAATATATGCCTTCAACTGTAATATGCTAAACATCATTGCAATTTATAAACTTCTGGGGGACTGTAGACCTTAGCGTCAATTTTCCATTTTTATCAATATTTGGCAGTTTAAACGTTCAGTGTAATGCTGTACAAAACCTTTCAAAGCTGAGCAGGTATATTTCCATTTGTTTAATGAATGTAAAAATTCAAAGCTTATTTACATTTTTGAAAAGCATTTGCCTCCTCCGGGACAAACCAAGTAGTTAGACAGATAACTGGAAACAGTGAGATATTGGAATAACACACACACACACACACACACGCACAGGCACACTCACCCGCACGGACGCACACACGCACGCACGCACGCACACACACACACACACACACACACATACGCATGTTAACGTAAAAATGAATAGCTGAAATCAAGCAATTTATCGTACGTGGTGGTAATGCTCTTATTTGTTTTTAGAAAAATGATGGTAAAAGTACAAAATATCAATCGAAACATATAAATACTTACTATCACTGTCAATCGTGAAGTATCCAGTGCCGCTTATAGGCGATGAGCTGGTGATAGCAAACGTGTGTGCTTGTAAAACATCGACGTCAGAATAGGAGACATCGAACACTGACGTTCCTACAGCAACGTTTTCGGTGATCGTTACAGCGGATGGAAGATTGGTCAAAACAACGGGGTCGTTTATATCTGTTAACAAAAGAAATATAAAATATAAGAAATAATCCAAATAGATAGCACCCTGTGTTCATAAACGCATGCATTCAAGCATAATACGGATCTTTGAAACAGTAACAAAGCATTTGGAGAGAAACTATCAACACCCGTCTTGCACATGCCTCAACTTTACGGTATTCAATGATCAAGACACTCATTTATGACACACAGGTTCGACATTACGAGGCGACAAATATGATGACGTCAAATAACGGCGTCGTTATATGATATGACGTTTTCCCGGGGAAATTGACGCAAATGTCTTCTCAGAACACTTTTATCAGAACTAATGAATTTTCTAACGTTTGTTTATCAGACTGCGCTAGTAAGGTATACGTGTACATTAAAAACACTGTATGAAATCTATACTAAACAATGACGATTCATATTTTCTTGATTTTATTTTTTATTTGTTATATAAAAAATAAATTAGATGCAAAGCATTTTTCATATGTGACGTTGTATAATTTTTTTATCAACAAAGTCTACGATTTAGTGGGACAGCCCTCGTATCTTTCTTTAACACGATTACTTACTCGATCTGAATGTATACTTCGTATATACAGCGCAGCAGTCATTAAATAAACATGTTACTCTTACCCGCTAACGTAATAGTAAGGAGACTAGGCCCAACCGTGTTCTTTGAATCGGCAACAGTGATTTCTAGGTCATATCCCACCGTCGTGTGTCCAGTTAAGTCAGTGTTGATTTGAATCTCGCCCGCTATGAACATAAATAAATAGTGAATAGTTAATGGTTTTGCATTTACATTTAAAACATCATTATTTTACAGGATATATTTCTATCAAGCAATGACACAACAATCCATTGTTTTTTAATCTGCATGTAGTTTTTTGTACTCTTTTGTTTCGAACTGATCTACATTAATGTACCATAGTATTTTTAATGTAATCATAATACGTTATAATTCATTATTTAGCTACAATTATCAGTGAAATACACAGCCGTACAGTTGAAGATTGTGAAAGGGCATGAGACTGGGATACATGTCATAGTGAAAGTCAAATCGTCCCCTTCAGCATCGGTCACCAGGACGGTAAACGCGGTTGTTCCTACCAGAACGGTCGTGGATATGGTCGTAGAGTCTAAAATGTGTATGCATGCTTGGAGTAAATTAACAATTCAGAATACTTAGATTAAATAAAAAGTAAGATTTATCATGTACTTTCTGAACATAAACCTCTGTTTACTTTAAAGCAATTTTAAAATTGACAAGTATTATATATGTTGACACAAAAGTGACAGCTATAAACATTTTAAGTACTTCAGTCAACATTTGGATTGACGTTGAAAACATTTCTCTGCATATTATGTCAATTGAATGTTCACTTCAAATAATAATAATTAAAACTGCTCATTTATATGTTTCAAATACACCTTGTATGTGAGATGAGTTGCAATTCATGAGTTTGTACAGTGGTATCGCTTAAATACTTACTCGATGTGAATTGATCGCTTAGTTATCAATTCCCTCCAGATTCAATTGTTGTAATTTTGGAAATTTCGGGCAACATAAAAGTTCTGAATCGATAAATAAATACTAACTTTGCAGATTGACAAAAACTGGAGCAGCGTTTTTTACAAGATAGACGGTGAACTCTTCTTTATCCGAGGCAAATCCATCCGAACAGTCGATGTCGAAAGCATAAGAGCTTGTAGCTGCATAATCAAAGCCCGGATTAGACTTGCTGTAAATTCCATAATCTGAAATATCATGAAATAAACATCTTGAGTAATTTGAATATTATGTAGATGTATATGTATTTTAAATGCAACATTTATTGTTTAATAATATAGTTTCATTGTTAGGTGACCTAGATTCATCAAGTTTGACCTATGATATTTTTAAAATGTATTTATTTGAATTATTTCACAATATTCTAGAAATTCCTATTATTCCATATTAAAATGTTGTAAAATAAATAATAAATTTTAGAATTTCAGAGAAAGTAATTGAGAGGTGTAAGAATTTTTTGGAGCATTTTTATTTGTATATAGTTGTGCACACTTATCTGATCATTGGTCATTGGTCAGACTAATATTTCTGAGAAAAGTAAATTCTTTAAAGGTGTTTGAGCAGTGCTAAACACTTCTTTAGTCTCGAATTTATTCAAAATATAATGCAAAGGTTCGATTTCAACCTTACTTTGGAATTATTCTGAAAATGATGTTTTCAAAAGTACTTGTAGAATTGACTCTGCGGACAAAATATTAAGTAAAGTTGTTTAGTGAATATTTGGGTATTATTGTTTCTAACTATCTAAAACTACGCATTAATGATTTCAAATATCTTATGTAGAACTGTAACTTTAAAAATATTGTTCTTGTTTAAAATGAATTGCTCGTTTCCCAACCTCCATTGCGTTTGATGTTAGTAGCAATGACTAATTGAGTTTGACTATAGACCAGATGTCCTTCTTATTTGTATTATCAAATACATAAAACGCACCAGCTTGATCACAATTTGAAACTGAAACAACCTAAAGTGCTTCACCCTTGACGTTTTTTTAAAAACCATTAAAATGCATTTTCACATACCCGTTGATGACGGTATCTGCTTGACCAGGAAGGGTAACGTGGCTGAGACCCCAGTTGCAAGGGAACATGTAACGTCGTTAGCTGAATCAGTGGCGGTTATGGTGAATATAAGCGTCTCGGCAGTAACGTCTTCACTGAGTGATTCGGCTGCGGGGAGGTTCTGTATTTCTGGCGGCTGAGGAGTTAAACATAGCTTAAAAGTATCCGATGTACCGCAGTTAAGTGAACATAATTGGGCCTTTTATTGAACAGCATGATTTTGAAATTTGGTTTAAGGATGTATTTTTAATTAATAAAACCATCACAATTTGTTTTATCATTGTTGCCTGTTGCAATACTGTTCATTGTATGTAGTATAAAACAGCAAGCAATCCCCTTTCAAAATCATATTCAATTGCTTGGATATGAAGGTTTTATCATCACCAATGTCTCATAATAGATAATAATGATAAGTTGAAATGTCAATTGATCAATCAATCAAATCAGGTCAAAGGAAAGAGGACCAATTATCAATCATCTACACAAAGATCTGACTTTTAAACTTGTACATTGTATTTCATCACCATAACTAACAGTTTCAATACGTATGCATTAACTGTATTAACACTCATGTACCACATTGATTGAGTCCAATTTACTAGTACTGAGAGAATATATCTTTGTCAATGTTTTAGTTCCAAAACTTAAAGCCGCAACTGAAAGACTGAGTGAAAAACCAGTTTCACTTACATCGTTGGTAATTGTGACAGTAAATGTAGCTGATGCTGTGTTATCACACTGGTCAACAACTCGAAACACAAGCTTGTCCTGTGTTGATCCAACGTTAGTAAAACTGCTTGCTGTTGTTAAAATCTCTGAGAGAAAGATTTGATTACATTTGATACATGTGTCGATTGGAAAATGTAATTGCTAAGACACTAAGTCATTTGATACACAATAAATATCTGAACTTTTATATGGACCATTAAAAGCTGTTTGATTTTGATTATAATTTTGTATTGCCTTTGTTATAGAACTTACACATTGTTGAATGAAATATTCAGTTTTATTAAGTCCTTTTCTATAAAATTTGTGGTGTAATAATATAATTCCGAGAGAAAATGATTGTGTTATGGTATCAGCTTCAACTACTATGTTTGTAGACGAAACACTATCAAACTCCTAAACAATAACCTACTTGTGGTTGTATCAAAAGAATATCTGACGTTTGTCGTCATAGTGACATCAAGTGTGTCCACGTCATAGGAGTCCGTGTCTGTGACGGTAATTGTTACTAGATTCGTACTTGCGGCGGCGGCATTGGTAATGGACGTTGATCCAGGAAGGTTGGTAAAAGAGGGATCATTGTCTGAAAATGATACATATGGCCTTTTAAACACTCGGAAAATTGCATTTAAACGAATGCACTTTTCAGCTTAATGCATTTGCCATCCTTTAACCTTTCAATAGCAAATAACAAATGCATGGTTGTAACTTATTACAATTTGACAGTCCATATAAATGTATATATGGTATCCCATTTTTCCGTAAAGTAAGAAACTGGTTAATCCAACCCACATAACCGAATGGTAACAATTTTTATAATGTACCTCGAGCTTCAAGCTTTCCTTTTCATTTAAAGAGTAAATGCAGAATTTACTGGAAAAGTATTAAGGCTTAAATTGCAAAACACTAATTAAGGTTTTGAAATGTTTATTTATTAAATGAACACTTTTATTTTGCAGTCTGGTAACGTCAGTATGCCTTCATTAAGTAAAAGGTCAACCAACAGTATGTATTTAATTTGCATATTTTTTTTGATTGCTTTGTTTGGTCAAAGTTAGCAAAATTGTTTATTATTTTGTCAAAATTTATCAAATATTTCCAATTTCAGTTTAAACAACTCAAAAATGAATATAATTGACTACTTACTTTATCACATCCTTAAAATTGTAACATTACATTCTATAGCACACATCACGAACAATTACAGTGCATTTCATCAGTGCTTTATGAATCTCTTTGGGCATGTGATTTAAGTCCAAGTGATTTCTAAGCTGATAGCAAAAAAACAATATACCAATCTTTACTGTGGATGATCAGTTATCCTCCACTGTTACTCAGATTTACATCCGCTCTTGTCCCGTATGATGTAGTGACTTCGTACTCATTCGGGTTGAGATAATTTGTCATTTTATAATAGTATGTACAATGCATTTTTTCAGTACATATTACTACCGCGAATAGCCTACATTAAGTACTATCTAATCGACTTACTCGGGTTAAGATCCGCTCTAATCCCATATGTGCGTTCATCCTCAAAAATTGCACCACTCCAGTCCACTATGTTCCCAACAGTTGTCGAAGTTAAGGCCATAAAATGATTCTGATCATCCTCACCGCCGCCGGTCTTGTAAGTTATAATGTCCGCTCCGTCAGTCCACCTGAGGGTTAATTTTCAGAGGCGAGAGAGTGGTTAAGTGGTATAAAGGGCAAGCTTTTTTCCCCCAGGATATCGTGAGTTCGAACCCCTACGTTGTTGATTAAGAGAAGGTCAAAGCGACCTTCACAGGATGCAAAACTTTTTAAAAGCTGTTATGGTAATTATGAGCATACGAATGCAATACTTTTCATAGCATACATGTTGCTTAAACTTTTACACAATTCTTAATATAAAAGTCAAAATATACTCTGTTTACCCTAATAGAGATTACGAAACATTTGTAATCACTAGGACCCGCAAAAATGGATACTTGTTTGCTTTATCATTAGGGAGTTCGTGCAGCTTTCACGTTTAAAACGCTCATTGGAGATAACCAATGGTATTACCGAGCAGCTACACACGTGATAAATTATTTAAAAACCTATTAAACAAAAATTAAATGAAAAACTACAGAAACAAGGCCAGTAGTCGAAAGCTTAAACGTGGCACGAGGTCGAAGCCAAAAATATAGAACAACAGCACAAACATCAACAAACAACACAGAACATAAATATACAAAGTCAGAGCGGAAATAATTCATATATAACCATACAATGGATTCTACAGGAAAAATACTTATATCTGTTTAAGATTTATTAAAAACCTGTGTTTAGACACAGAGCTAAGGCTTTACAGACACTTAATTAGAGATACACCGTACATACAACACAGACAGATCACACACTCATCATTATAACAATGACTATCTTGATTACCTCCATGGATCAGTCTATGGAGCAGGGTTCCACCGGGATTTTTAATTAGTAAACTGATAATAACCACCGAAAATGTTCGTTGTATATTTGGTAGTGGGTGGGTCAAAAGAATGACGCACAAACAAAGAAATACCGTAGCTGGTAGTCTGGTAAGTGCCGTGGCTAGCGCGTCGCGTCTCACTATAAGCGACCCGGGTTCCATTCCTAAGCTGGGCGCATTTCAGTTTGGTTAGTGGTCACAAAGTCAGAAAAGTGGATTTTCTCCGGGCACTTGGGTTTTCAAAACAACACATGACCACACACTCGCGCAACGTCTTGCCCACGAGTGTGACTTAGTAAAAGTTGCCATAACTTTCTTCAAAATGGTTGTAAAATATATAATGTTAAAACTAAATGACGTACATAGTTACGTTTCACGAAATATTTTTAACTCAACTGCTCATTTTACTAATATATGCAAATCCTCAGCCTACTGCAGTTCCTCAATAAATGTATCTTTAAATACGTATGTGAAAAAATACAGAAACAAGCTCAGTAGCCAAAAGTTAAAACATTAACCCCGTTTAATGGTACAGGGTGAACGCCAAAGACATAGAACAACAAAAAATATAAAAAAATCACATGGAAACAAGAAACATGGAACAACAGCACAAAACACCACACACAACACAACGCATCTATACTATATAAACGAACTAGGTATGTTTATCAAGGAAACATACATATGTGTATAAACATAATTAGTTATTCAGGTTTTGCATTAAGGTAACGGTACACATGTACAATCAATATAAGATAGCATACTAGTAAACGCTAAATAATTTTCTATAATTATTAATTAACATACCATCCAATACGATCGTCTGCTTTCACCGTTATCCTACTTCCCGTTGCTATCGAAAATGTAACCTCATCGTCCGCAGCTGAGAGGGGAAACGAACACAGATCTTATAGCAAAAGTATTTAACCCAATATGATTATATTACAAGTTATTTTAAATGGTATGTTAATTTGAACAGAAACCTTGTTAGAAATAGTACCTAGGGCATACAGACTGTTTTCAACAATGCCAAACATATATACAACCACGCTTTTCTGGAAAAGTTCTAGTTTCTAACAGAATGCTTTTCCCGCCCGCGTTATGCTGATTCAAGAAGCGCACCGGTGAAGTTTAATATAAACCTTGCGATATGTGATGATTATAACTAGACGAAACTGGGCCGTAAAGTTCAGACATAAGCTGAACATGCACACTTGAACGTGTTTTCTGTATGATTAGTAATTGTATATGTAGTACACACTAAGTGACATAAAATAGTACACTATATAATTACATCGCTAAATCCGTAATATAAATCCCTGATCGATACACACGTATACTTAATTTATGTCTGAGATATTTCGGAAAGGATAACATACTACCATATAGGGAGTACTGCAAGACACGTCGGTAATTTGACAACTATTAAATGAGATAAAGAACTTTAAACAATCGAAATCTATATGGATTTCTAAACGACGCGTCTGTAATTTGACCACTTATGTATGAAATAAAGGTCATTTAACAATAATATAGGGAGTTCTGCGCGACACGTCTGTAATTCGACCACGTATGTTTGAGATAATGGATATTATACAACTATAATATAGGGAGTTCTGCGCGACACGTCGGTAATTCGACCACGTATGTTTAAGATAATGGATATTATACAACCATAATATAGGGAATTCTGCGCGACACGTCTGTAATTCGACCACGTATGCTTGAGATAATGGATATTATACAACCATAATATTGGGAGTTCTGCTCGACATGTCGGTAATTCGACCACGTATGTTTAAGATAATGGATATTATACAACCATAATATAGGGAGTTCTACTCGACACGTCTGTAATTCGACCACGTATGTTTGAGATAATGGATATTATACAACTATAATATAGGGAGTTCTGCTCGACACGTCGGTAATTCGACCACGTATGTTTGAGATAATGGATATTATACAACCATAATATAGGGAGTTCTACTCGACATGTCGGTAATTCGACCACGTATGTTTAAGATAATGTATATTATACAACCATAATATAGGGAGTTCTACTCGACACGACTGTAATTCGACCACGTATGTTTGAGATAATGGATATAATACAACTATAATATAGAGAGTTCTGCTCGACACGTCGGTATTTCGACCACGTATGTTTGAGATAATGGAAATTATACAACTATAATATGGGGAGTTCTGCGCGACACGTCTGTAATTCGACCACGTATGTTTGAGATAATGGATATTATACAACCATAATATAGGGAGTTCTGCGCGACACGTCTGTAATTCGACCACGTATGTTTGAGATAATGGATATTATACAACTATAATATAGGGAGTTCTGCGCGACACGTCGGTAATTCGACCACGTATGTTTAAGATAATGGATATTATACAACCATAATATAGGGAATTCTGCGCGACACGTCTGTAATTCGACCACGTATGCTTGAGATAATGGATATTATACAACCATAATATTGGGAGTTCTGCTCGACATGTCGGTAATTCGACCACGTATGTTTAAGATAATGGATATTATACAACCATAATATAGGGAGTTCTACTCGACACGTCTGTAATTCGACCACGTATGTTTGAGATAATGGATATTATACAACTATAATATAGGGAGTTCTGCTCGACACGTCGGTAATTCGACCACGTATGTTTGAGATAATGGATATTATACAACCATAATATAGGGAGTTCTACTCGACATGTCGGTAATTCGACCACGTATGTTTAAGATAATGTATATTATACAACCATAATATAGGGAGTTCTACTCGACACGACTGTAATTCGACCACGTATGTTTGAGATAATGGATATAATACAACTATAATATAGAGAGTTCTGCTCGACACGTCGGTATTTCGACCACGTATATTTGAGATAATGGATATTATACAACTATAATATAGGGAGTTCTGCGCGACACGTCTGTAATTCGACCACGTATGTTTGAGATAATGGATATTATACAACCATAATATAGGGAGTTCTGCGCGACACGTCTGTAATTCGACCACGTATGTTTGAGATAATGGATATTATACAACTATAATATAGGGAGTTCTACGCGACACGTCTGTAATTCGACCACGTATGTTTGAGATAATGGAAATTATACAACTATAATATAGGGAGTTCTGCGCGACACGTCTGTAATTCGACCACGTATGTTTGAGATAATGGATATTATACAGCCATAATATAGGGAGTTCTGCGCGACACGTCTGTAATTCGACCACGTATGCTTGAGATAATGGATATTATACAACCATAATATAGGGAGTTCTACTCGACACGTCTGTAATTCGACCACGTATGTTTGAGATAATGGATATTATACAACTATAATATAGGGAGTTCTGCTCGACACGTCGGTAATTCGACCACGTATGTTTAAGATAATGGATATTATACAACCATAATATAGGGAGTTCTGCTCGACACGTCTGTAATTCGACCACGTATGTTTGAGATAATGGATATTATACAACTATAATATAGGGAGTTCTACTCGACACGTCTGTAATTCGACCACGTATGTTTGAGATAATGGATATTATACAACTATAATATAGGGAGTTCTGCTCGACACGTCGGTAATTCGACCACGTATGTTTAAGATAATGGATATTATACAACCATAATATAGGGAATTCTGCGCGACACGTCTGTAATTCGACCACGTATGCTTGAGATAATGGATATTATACAACTATAATATAGGGAGTTCTACTCGACACGTCTGTAATTCGACCACGTATGCTTGAGATAATGGATATTATACAACTATAATATAGGAAGTTCTACTCGACACGTCTGTAATTCGACCACGTATGTTTGAGATAATGGATATTATACAACTATAATATAGGAAGTTCTGCACGACACGTCGGTAATTCGACCACGTATGTTTGAGATAATGGATATTATACAACTATAATATAGGGAGTTCTGCGCGACACGTCGGTAATTCGACCACGTATGTTTGAGATAATGGATATTATACAACTATAATATAGGGAGTTCTGCGCGACACGTCTGTAATTCGACCACGTATGTTTGAGATAATGGATATAATACAACCATAATATAGGGAGTTCTGCGCGACACGTCTGTAAATCGACCACGTATGTTTGAGATAATGGATATTATACAACCATAATATAGGGAGTTCTGCACGACACGTCTGTAATTCGACCACCTCTGTTTGAGATAATGGATATTATATAACTATAATATAGGGAGTTCTGCACGACACGTCGGTAATTCGACCACGTATGTTTGAGATAATGGATATTATACAACTATAATATAGGGAGTTCTGCACGACACGTCGGTAATTCGACAACGTATGTTTGAGATACTTGATATTATACAACCATAATATAGGGAGTTTTGCTCGACACGTCGGTAATTCGACCACGTATGTTTAAGATAATGGATATTATACAACCATAATATAGGGAGTTCTGCTCGACACGTCTGTAATTCGACCACGTATGTTTGAGATAATGGATATTATACAACTATAATATAGGGAGTTCTACTCGACACGTCTGTAATTCGACCACGTATGTTTGAGATAATGGATATTATACAACTATAATATAGGGAGTTCTGCTCGACACGTCTGTAATTCGACCACGTATGTTTAAGATAATGGATATTATACAACCATAATATAGGGAATTCTGCACGACACGTCTGTAATTCGACCACGTATGCTTGAGATAATGGATATTATACAACTATAATATAGGGAGTTCTACTCGACACGTCTGTAATTCGACCACGTATGTTTGAGATAATGGATATTATACAACTATAATATAGGAAGTTCTGCACGACACGTCGGTAATTCGACCACGTATGTTTGAGATAATGGATATTATACAACTATAATATAGGGAGTTCTGCACGACACGTCGGTAATTCGACCACGTATGTTTGAGATAATGGATATAATACAACCATAATATAGGGAGTTCTGCGCGATGTAAATCGACCACGTATGTTTGAGATAATGGATATTATACAACCATAATATAGGGAGTTCTGCACGACACGTCTGTAATTCGACCACCTCTGTTTGAGATAATGGATATTATATAACTATAATATAGGGAGTTCTGCACGACACGTCGGTAATTCGACCACGTATGTTTGAGATAATGGATATTATACAACTATAATATAGGGAGTTCTGCACGACACGTCGGTAATTCGACCACGTATGTTTGAGATACTTGATATTATACAACCATAATATAGGGAGTTTTGCTCGACACGTCGGTAATTCGACCACGTATGTTTGAGATAATGGATATTATACAACTATAATATAGGGAGTTCTGCGCGACACGTCTGTAATTCGACCACGTATGTTTGAGATAATGGATATAATACAACCATAATATAGGGAGTTCTGCGCGACACGTCTGTAATTCGACCACGTATGTTTGAGATAATGGATATTATACAACCATAATATAGGGAGTTCTGCGCGACACGTCTGTAATTCGACCACGTATGTTTGAGATAATGGATATAATACAACCATAATATAGGGAGTTCTGCGCGACACGTCTGTAATTCGACCACGTATGTTTGAGATAATGGATATTATAAACGTCGGTAATTCGACCACGTATGCTTGAGTTAATGGACATTATACAACTATAATATAGGGAGTTCTGCGCGACACGTCTGTAATTCGACCACGTATGTTTGAGATAATGGATATTATACAACCATAATATAGGAAGTTCTGCACGACACGTCTGTAATTCGACCACGTATGCTTGAGATAATGGACATTATACAACTATAATATAGGGAGTTCTGCGCGACACGTCTGTAATTCGACCACGTATGTTTGAGATAATGGACATTATATAACCATAATATAGGAAGTTCTGCACGACACGTCTGTAATTCGACCACGTATGTTTGAGATAATGGACATTATACAACTATAATATAGGGAGTTCTGCACGACACGTCTGTAATTCGACCACGTATGTTTGAGATAATGGATATTATACAACTATAATATAGGGAGTTCTGCACGACACGTCTGTAATTCGACCACGTATGCTTGAGATAATGGATATTATACAACTATAATATAGGGAGTTCTACTCGACACGTCTGTAATTCGACCACGTATGTTTGAGATAATGGATATTATACAACTATAATATAGGGAGTTCTGCTCGACACGTCTGTAATTCGACCACGTATGCTTGAGAAAATGGATATTATACAACTATAATATAGGGAGTTCTGCACGACACGTCTGTAATTCGACCACGTATGCTTGAGATAATGGATATTATACAACTATAATATAGGGAGTTCTACTCGACACGTCTGTAATTCGACCACGTATGCTTGAGATAATGGATATTATACAACTATAATATAGGGAGTTCTGCGCGACACGTCTGTAATTCGACCACGTATGTTTGAGATAATGGATATTATACAACTATAATATAGGGAGTTCTGCACGACACGTCTGTAATTCGACCACGTATGCTTGAGATAATGGATATTATACAACTATAATATAGGGAGTTCTACTCGACACGTCTGTAGTTCGACCACGTATGCTTGAGATAATGGATATTATACAACTATAATATAGGAAGTTCTGCGCGACACGTCTCTAATTCGACCACGTATGCTTGAGATAATGGATATTATACAACCATAATATAGGGAGTTCTGCACGACACGTCTGTAATTCGACCACGTATGCTTGAGATAATGGATATTATACAACTATAATATAGGGAGTTCTACTCGACACGTCTGTAATTCGACCACGTATGTTTGAGATAATGGACATTATACAACTATAATATAGGGAGTTCTGCGCGACACGTCTGTAATTCGACCACGTATGTTTGAGATAATGGACATTATACAGCCATAATATAGGGAGTTCTGCACGACACGTCTGTAATTCGACCACGTATCTTTGAGATAATGGACATTATACAGCCATAATATAGGGAGTTCTGCACGACACGTCTGTAATTCGACAACGTATGTTTGAGATAATGGATATTATACAACCATAATATTGGGAGTTCTACTCGACACGTCTGTAATTCGACCACGTATGTTTGAGATAATGGACATTATACAGCCATAATATAGGGAGTTCTGCACGACACGTCTGTAATTCGACAACGTATGTTTGAGATAATGGATATTATACAACCATAATATAGGGAGTTCTGCACGACACGTCTGTAATTCGACCACGTATGTTTGAGATAATGGATATTATACAACTATAATATAGGGAGTTCTGCTCGACACGTCTGTAATTCGACCACGTATGTTTGAGATAATGGATATTATACAACTATAATATAGGGAGTTCTGCGCGACACGTCTGTAATTCGACCACGTATGTTTGAGATAATGGATATTATACAACTATAATAAAGGGAGTTCTGCTCGACACGTCTGTAATTCGACAACGTATGTTTGAGATAATGGACATTATACAACCATATATAGATTTCTGCGTGACACGTCTGTAATTCGACCACGTATATTTGAGATAATGGATATTATACAACTATAATATAGGGAGTTCTGCACGACAAGTCGGTAATTCGACCATGTATGTTTGAGATAATGGATATTATACAACTATAATATAGGGAGTTCTGCGCGACACGTCTGTAATTCGACCACGTATGTTTGAGATAATGGACATTATATAACCATAATATAGGAAGTTCTGCACGACACGTCTGTAATTCGACCACGTATGTTTGAGATAATGGACATTATACAACTATAATATAGGGAGTTCTGCACGACACGTCTGTAATTCGACCACGTATGTTTGAGATAATGGATATTATACAACTATAATATAGGGAGTTCTGCACGACACGTCTGTAATTCGACCACGTATGCTTGAGATAATGGATATTATACAACTATAATATAGGGAGTTCTACTCGACACGTCTGTAATTCGACCACGTATGTTTGAGATAATGGATATTATACAACTATAATATAGGGAGTTCTGCTCGACACGTCTGTAATTCGACCACGTATGCTTGAGAAAATGGATATTATACAACTATAATATAGGGAGTTCTGCACGACACGTCTGTAATTCGACCACGTATGCTTGAGATAATGGATATTATACAACTATAATATAGGGAGTTCTACTCGACACGTCTGTAATTCGACCACGTATGCTTGAGATAATGGATATTATACAACTATAATATAGGGAGTTCTGCGCGACACGTCTGTAATTCGACCACGTATGTTTGAGATAATGGATATTATACAACTATAATATAGGGAGTTCTGCACGACACGTCTGTAATTCGACCACGTATGCTTGAGATAATGGATATTATACAACTATAATATAGGGAGTTCTACTCGACACGTCTGTAGTTCGACCACGTATGCTTGAGATAATGGATATTATACAACTATAATATAGGGAGTTCTACTCGACACGTCTGTAGTTCGACCACGTATGCTTGAGATAATGGATATTATACAACTATAATATAGGAAGTTCTGCGCGACACGTCTCTAATTCGACCACGTATGCTTGAGATAATGGATATTATACAACCATAATATAGGGAGTTCTGCACGACACGTCTGTAATTCGACCACGTATGCTTGAGATAATGGATATTATACAACTATAATATAGGGAGTTCTACTCGACACGTCTGTAATTCGACCACGTATGTTTGAGATAATGGACATTATACAACTATAATATAGGGAGTTCTGCGCGACACGTCTGTAATTCGACCACGTATGTTTGAGATAATGGACATTATACAGCCATAATATAGGGAGTTCTGCACGACACGTCTGTAATTCGACCACGTATCTTTGAGATAATGGACATTATACAGCCATAATATAGGGAGTTCTGCACGACACGTCTGTAATTCGACAACGTATGTTTGAGATAATGGATATTATACAACCATAATATTGGGAGTTCTACTCGACACGTCTGTAATTCGACCACGTATGTTTGAGATAATGGACATTATACAGCCATAATATAGGGAGTTCTGCACGACACGTCTGTAATTCGACAACGTATGTTTGAGATAATGGATATTATACAACCATAATATAGGGAGTTCTGCACGACACGTCTGTAATTCGACCACGTATGTTTGAGATAATGGATATTATACAACTATAATATAGGGAGTTCTGCTCGACACGTCTGTAATTCGACCACGTATGTTTGAGATAATGGATATTATACAACTATAATATAGGGAGTTCTGCGCGACACGTCTGTAATTCGACCACGTATGTTTGAGATAATGGATATTATACAACTATAATAAAGGGAGTTCTGCTCGACACGTCTGTAATTCGACAACGTATGTTTGAGATAATGGACATTATACAACCATATATAGATTTCTGCGTGACACGTCTGTAATTCGACCACGTATATTTGAGATAATGGATATTATACAACTATAATATAGGGAGTTCTGCACGACAAGTCGGTAATTCGACCATGTATGTTTGAGATAATGGATATATTACAACCATATATGGATTTCTGCGTGACACGTCTGTAATTCGACCACGTATGTTTGAGATAATGGATATTATACAACTATAATATAGGGAGTTCTGCACGACACGTCGGTAATTCGACCACGTATGTTTGAGATAATGGATATTATACAACTATAATATAGGGAGTTCTGCACGACACGTCGGTAATTCGACCACGTATGTTTGAGATAATGGATATTATACAACCATAATATAGGGAGTTCTGCGCGACACGTCGGTAATTCGACCATGTATGTTTGAGATAATGGATATTATACAACCATATTTGGATTTCTGCGTGACACGTCGGTAATTCGACCACGTATGTTTGAGATAATAGATATTATACAACCATAATATAGGAAGTTTTGCACGACACGTCGGTAATTCGACCATGTATGTTTGTGATAATGGATATTATACAACCATAATATAAGGAGTTCTGCTCGACACGTCGGTAATTCGACCACGTATGCTTGAGATAATGGATATTATACAACCATAATATAGGGAGTTCTGCTCGACACGTCTGTAATTCGACCACGTATGTTTGAGATAATGGATATTATACAACCATAATATAAGGAGTTCTGCACGACACGTTGGTAATTCGACCACTTATTTTAGAACTTGAAATGGGTTTTATTAAGACTGGTCGATAGTTTTGCCACTTGTATCAAAGAGTTCTACATACAAACAGAGACGGAATTCTGCCCGACGAGTCGAAAGTCTGATCCTGTAGTCGGGCGCCACACTTGGAAGTACAGAGTCCTAGTATTTGGCTGAACGTTATCGAAATTGGCTTGCCAACTCTCGATCACACCGCAGCAGTCGAAAGTAAAATCAGGGTCTGCCATCATATACCCGAACGCTGCAAACAGATTAATAAGTGGCAAATTCGTGTTTTAATGTGACAATGTACGTTAATTTGGATTGCACAGTTCCTTTTTTTTGTTTAGCCGTTTATTGGAGGTTATTGATTTCAAACCCTATACATATAGTTGTTAACCATACGAGTTAATTTACTGTTTTTTTAACAAGTAATGCAAAACTGTATAGAAGGAAATGTTTTCTTTTATTATCAATTTCGGAGCTGCAGGGTATTGGTATGCCAGATTAGCATTGCTGTTACCACTAGTACTTCAGTTTTAGCAAATAAAGATTCCGGCCGAAGACTTCCTTTCCTTTCTTCTGTTTGGTAGGATCTTTAAGCTATCTGGTATGGGGCATTATTAGTGAACTGTCATTTAATTATATACATATATATTATTTATCTAAAAACAAATTATCTCGAATATATAGTGATATTGCTTAAGATTATGCTTTTACAGTGGTTATTGAATAATAAAGGCGCATAATAATCTGATCAGTGTATTTATCCTGAAGCGTTAACACAAATGAAACTTACAGTCGAACCCCGTTGGCTCGAATTCGCTTGTGTCGAATTGTTCGTTGGCTCGAAATAGATGTTAAGGACCGATTTTATATACTGAATGTAAACAGTCCCGCTTGGCTCGAATATTCTGAGGGTCGAGGTATTTTGGCCGATGCCTGGGCTATCGAGCCAACGTGTTCGACTGTATATGTATCTATAAACATATATATCGGATTTCTTTTGTATTATGACACTTCATAATGAATGATGAATAATGTTTTTTTATTGTTTATTTTTATGGAAATCAATATCTGTGTTGGGTTTATAATTGTGATTAACAAAATTTCTTGACATATTTGGGAAAATCCTGAAGTGCTTAAACGTTCCATCAAGAGAACGAGCCAACGTTGGGAGACGTTTAATGATTAGTCTCTAATTGAAACTAATGTACTTTTTTCCAACATAACGTAAGATAGACTTAATCATGGTTTAATCTACTATGGCTTAATATTCAAATACTCTGAAGAATTACTGACTCTGCTTGTTTAAAGTTTAAAGTGTGCGTATTTATATTTGGCATAATTGCCTTACATGCGTCTGAATATAACCTGACAAAAATAAATGCCATATCACTATAATTAAAATACCATAAAGTGATGGGGACTTCTTTCGGGTTTGTTAGTAGAATAATGACTAAGCAGATTATGATATAACTGCGTGGGACATCACATTTGTCGGTTGACTTGATGTACGTTATACATGGATTTGTATTCGACACCATTTGCAAGCAGTCGACTAGTAATGCCATAAATTTAATTTATAAACAATAGCCAGGGGCGGATATAAGGAATGAGCATTGAACAATCGTGACATTTCATTATATGAATATTGCAAAATTCGTTTCTTTCTCGGGTTAAAAACTAGTATATAATTTGCCTT
Source organism: Mya arenaria (assembly GCF_026914265.1). Taxonomy (NCBI): domain Eukaryota; kingdom Metazoa; phylum Mollusca; class Bivalvia; order Myida; family Myidae; genus Mya; species Mya arenaria. The sequence continues at coordinate 67,435,136 of NC_069131.1, read as the reverse complement.
TTTACAGTGCAATTCAGTACATCTAAACTGGAATTAGCTTTCAGATGCCGCTCTGACAAAGGATTTAAGATTCATTAGATTAAACTTTTATAAAGTGCTTGATGTTTTATAAACCGAGTAATTAGCTCATACAAAAGAATACAAAGACGTGGTTTGTTTGAGCTTCATTCAGTCTTTCCAAAAGAAAACCCACTGCAAAAATGGCATTAAATAAAATGTTCATGATAATTGATATTGACTTACGATGTAATTAAACGCTTTGAACGACACCTTTATTAAAGCATACAGATGGGTACATGTTTGAATGCAATATTAATGTACTTTACGAATCATTTCAACGTTCGAAACCGACACCCTATTCTAGATGGTTAAATTAAATTGAAGTGAGCGTTTAATCTTCAAACGAAAAAAAAAAGATTAATGATTTCATCGTTTGACAATGCGAGATATAGGGGTGTTTAATCTCAAAAGTACAAGCCGACTTTCCAATGACGCACGCCAAAAAAGGCCGATGTCATTGCTTGATTTAAATCATAAGACTTGAATTTTGTAATATTTGATAAAAGTTGGTACAATTTGAGCTTTTGACAATACTAGTAAAACTAGCATAACTAGTAGAAGCCCAAACTAGAGGCGGTAAACCCATCATTTATCGGTAGAGCTATTTGATGCGTATGTGGTCTGTATAAAGTGTATGAATTTATTTAGGTACTGTTCTCACATATGTGTCTTTATTTAAAGTTAACTGTCATTTGGGGCCTCACATGCCTCTGATCAACGTTTAATTTTTAGTTGGGCTTCGACCTGTAGTTTTCATTATGGTAATGAAATGTTTTGAAAAATAAATTGGTCTGTTGAAAATTCACCATGAACCGCCTGTCTCTTCATTTTGACTATGTAAAATCATAATTATGGAATATTGAACACAATTATGGAATGATTGAATAAGGCAGCTCCCATTGTGAGTTCCTGGGCATGAATTCAACAGTCGTTTGTCCTATCTGTATGGCTGGTATTCAAACAAAATAACTATCATGCTGAGACACACCTTATTATGTTAATTATCATACAAAATAACTGTATTGGTCAGATAAACTGTCCGACTTGAAAGGGGAACATGTTCATAGCATATTGTATTATACGCGTTATAATTAAAAAGCAAAATAATATTAACAATCAAACATTAAATCCAAATATTTTGTGAAGTGTATGATATGTTAATATATATGGGCTACCGTTTGACAATATGTCAACGTAATTCGAGAATTAATAATTTATTTTGACCAAGGAAGGGTAGTTTTATATCAGTTGGTGAAGGGTAGTATTGACATAAATGTTAACATTTCACCTTTTCATTAAAATACATACGTTTTAACAAATGTACCTGTATTTGAACCGATGTTCTGGTTTTTTCCTTTAGGGTTATTTTCTCCAACCATATCATTGCTACCACACAAACCAGCCGCTGAAAAAAGCAAATTCACTGATAGTTGATAACAAAGAGTTGCTTTGACACACAGTTCTTATATCACAAACGATTATTTAAGTACTCGTGAATAGGTAAAATACTGTATGAATAACGTAACATATTGTATTCAAGAACACAAATAAATACAAAAATTGATAGTCTAGCAATTATTCGAGCATTATCATAAACCTAGTTTTTTATATAGTATATGTGTACTGTGTTCTTTGTAGAGTTTTGTGCTGTTGTTCCATGTTTCTTTTTCAGTTTCAGTTTATATTGTTTAAATTGTGACATACCAATCATAAAACTCAAAAAACACAATGAGAACATTATATATGACATAACGTGTACCCGAACATAATTCATGTAATTTGCTTTATCAATAAAGGAGAAATATTAATACATCACGAGAAATTATTTCCAGTTGGATATGACAATTGTTTTCGCATAATCAATTTGCTCTCTTTTTAAGGTTTCATTGACCTCAGTGATATCTATCACATACCATGCGTGCCATCGGTTGCATGAATTCGAAGAAAAATAATAACGGCCGTCAAGAAACCCCTCATTTCCAAAACCAACTTGAGGCCTCGTTCTGAAAAGTACATGTTTTTGTTAAATTGTATCAATTACTACTACTTAGAGCACAAGAACAACCTTTTTTGGTTACTATACTTATCATCATTTCGGTTGAAGTCGTTTTGCGAAAGGTCTGGCCGTTCAAATTATTGGAAACCCTGATTGTTGTAGGACATTCGAACGTGTTTCAGGTGTGTGGACAGGTACAGAGTAGACGTGGACCTAACGTTCGCATACGTCATTGCAATCCAGAGTAAAGCTATTTTTGGCCAGAAGTACATCAATAGTGAAACTATATACATCCCCCAATTAAAGCACGAAACATCAAACGTTTACAGTCGAACCCCGTTGGCTCGAACTCCAAGAAACCGGCGAAAATACGTCGAGCCTCGGAAAATTCAAGCCAAGCAGTTATGCTTACATTCAGTTTAAATTGAGTGTTCCTTTACATCAAGTTCGCGGTATCGAGGAGTTCGAGCCAAGCGATTTCGAGCAAACGGGGTTTGACTGTATATGACATGAAATTCGAGTATTATCTTGAGAATATATGAGTCTTTTGTTCATATCAGAGATAAGGCCTCGATGTGTATACGCAAAGTGTATTATCTTTAAATAAATGTATTTGTTAAGCAATAAAACTGTTGCGAATATAATCACGCCGACAACCTCAACCGACCTTTTCCAAACAAAAGGATGACTTTTCCAATTAATTTAAAGGTAAATTAAATTACGATTCAGTCCGAAAATAATTTGAGTTACCCTATTGCGATTTGTGACTTTGATTATATTTCTGAAGCAAATTAACATTTGAAACATGCCTTTATGATGGAACGGAGCTTAATAATTCATAAAAAAATACTGGAACTTTTTCCAGGAGTGAATTATGCGTAATCCCTGGGTGATGCATAATTCAGATCCATTTCTTTCGATTTGTATCCAGTCGTCCGTTAGAGAAGCTCTATCCTTTAATCGTTTTTTTTTAAGCTGTCCAGTTTTAGTGTTTTGTTTTATGTGACATAGCCATGTGTCTTTAGGTTTATAAATAGATATTTAACTACAGGGCTTATCGCTGTATTTTTTATGAACGTTTACATTTAAGCATTCATTACGTGTTTTATTGTATTTATTATAAACGCGTTATATGCATCCTTGTCATTTTTCACCTATGAAAACCAAACACGTACTGAATGAATTGTTCAAATGTCAACGTTTCAATACAACGATGAAACAAATATAAAAACGTAATATTTACACCTCAACTTCAATTCCTTAAATGAACTGCCTTTCAGCAATTGCGTTCATCAATCGATGAACGCAACATCTTCGGATATGTTCGGATCGCGATTCATCGCATAACAATATACATGAAAACTATTGATCTTGTTATTGTTTGTATTGTGTCAGCAGGTCCCGTAAATAAAAAATATAAATCAACATTTTAGAAAGTGCTAAGTTATTATATTTTAAAAGTGTTGTTGCCAAAAGTGTTTCAATTTAACGTTTAAAAGTTGAAAATATATTGCTTTCAAGTGGTTGATCTTTTTCCGCGTTATTCTGACGTCATTTGAAAAAAATGTTTCCGGTAACAGTCGGGTTGTCCTATTTACAGAATGGGTAAGAAAGGATTACTGAAAGGTAATCCGAAATGAAATGAAGTTTATTTTTAACGTTTCTTGAATAAAATAATGAACTATTGGTGTAAAAATAAGGAATGAATTGCGGGGTTGATGTCATTAGCGGGGATATGAACGCAAATGGGAATTGGCAATCTAAGTGTGTGGAGTCCGAAGGACTCCACTCGCACTTTGACCAGTCCAATTGCGTTCATACCCCGATAATAACATCAATCCCGCAATTCATTCCGTAAATAAATTACGCATGTTATTACGCATTTGGCAATGATTGAAAATACCCCTAGTGTAATTAATGTTATGAACATTTTCCCTTTCATCATTGCGTCCGTTAGAATGTTAAACAAAGTGCAAAATATCCAAAACTTACCTCACCCCAGTGGATTTTGTTTTAAGTTAATCCGTCAATTATTTAAACAGTTCGGAGGAAAATGTTGTCCTGACGTTGTTAGCTATCTTTTTGCTTTGCTAATGTTGCTTATTTCAAAATGCAGATTTTATATTTGATTATCAATCTATCAACAATCAGGCGTTGTTCGTGGTGCACCTTTACAAAGAAGTTTTCAAAAGATAATACAAATATGAAACCAAGTACGAACATTTAAGGCCCTAAAGTAATTGTTGGGTTATGGTTAACATCAGAAAATGACACTAACAGATATTATTTTAGAAGGGGTTCTTATTTTTAATCTTTATTACTATTGCGAATTAATTAATGAATATTACGCCATGATTTATATGCTAAAATGTTCTTGCCGTCATCTTTATAAGTGCAGTTTCACAAATATTTCATAAACCTTATAATCATGTGAATCATACTACTAATACAGAACAGAACAGAACAGAACATAATTTGATTAGACTTATACCATCACAGTACATAGTCAAATAACATCAAACACATCTACAAATATGAATTCAACAAGTCATATACTACAGTGAGAATAACCATATAATACTAATTATCGTAAGTAATGGAAATTCCATATTTTACAGATTCTTTAATATATTTTGACAGTTTAGATATTGTAACTAATACATTTAGCGGATACGACTGGACACTCCAAAGAACGGCGGAGTTCTTACGAGGAGTCAGATTACGTGCAACAAACAAATTATTCTATTACGCCTAAATTTTAGGACATATCTCTTTTAAAAATAATTATCTACAACACAAAATTGAAAAGCGACGAACGCATAGAATATATATTTTCGACCTCAATGAATGGTAATTAAATATTTGGCTAACAATTCTTATTTAGTGCAGAATTAAGCGAGGTAGTGACAGGCAGCATTAACAAATACCTTTTGTCATTATAAGAGTACGGATAAAAGTACGGATCACGAAGAAAATTCAAATATGAAACCCCTTTGTTAATCTTTCTAATGAAACGATTTATTTTATTGCTTAATTGTAAATTAACTCATAATACCATACATAATTTGACAGAATAATACATATAGATAGTTTACCTTCTTGAGGTTGGTATCATCTGCAGACCTCCAAGGAATGGTTAAATATTATTAGTATATACTTACAAAAATAATTGGCTCGATACACATTCATTTTTGTAAGTACATTCTAACACCCTTTACTATTTAAGAGGTCTACACTATACTGTATAAACTACTCACTAACTGTGCCAGCCACTTTTCATATCTACCACTTCACCTAATTAAACTCACTTATCTAATCTATTCGGTTATACTAAAATAATTGATTATCTTAAACAATAACTGGCAATGTGCCATTCTACCAGTTAAGATTAAGACATAATGTTTAGCACTTGAAAGCCCATAAGGCTACAATATTTTCATTTGGTTCCTGAAAACACACTAGCAGAACTGAATAATGTCTTGTTTGATACGTGCTACCAATTTAAGATCTAAACAACTTACATAGTTGTAAACAAAATACTTGACATTGGGAAGTCTAACGCGGATCAGCATCAAACATAATTTCATAGAACCTGGATACAAAACGGTTTTTCTATATGTAATTTTATGTACGTGATTTTATAGTTCCTCCTCATTTACTTATACTTCTTTATCTCATCAAGATACTGATGGTGACCTTTTGGCATCCTTCTTAAGAATAATAATAAAAAAAAAAACGTCCATTCGCATTTGCTCCACTTGGGTCTTAAAGCTGCACTCTCACAAATTGAACGTTTTGACAACTTTTATTTTTTGTCTTGGAACTAGCCAATGTATGCGAAGATCCATGGAAACCAGTTATATAAGACTGCTGACAAAAACATAGATGGCAGATTTTTATATTTAAGTTAAAAAAATGATGTTTTATGCATTTTTCTTAAACCGTTAGTAACGGTTTTAGCCATAAAAAACATTAATTTTAAAACGGAAATATGAAAAACTACGATCTGACTTTTTGTCAGCAATCTTATATCATTGGTTTGAATATGTTTACGCAAAAATTTGCTCTTTTTAAGACAACGGTAAATCTGTGAAAGTGCAGCTTTAATACTTGGTAAACAATTGAGGCAATTTTCAGAACCTCCATTCGAAATTCGTTAACTTCTAAGGTCCCCCCGTAACATACTATAGTCTTTCTCTGTCTTAATTATAAAATTTCTCAAAACCATGACGAAGATTGATGCAGTGGGGGTGATTAAAAATGCGAACAGTTAGCCTGTGCTCATTCGAAATAAATGTCTTCACCCTTGTGTTCAACTGTGATCGTTTGATTTCTTTCTAAATATGAACACTTTTTTTAAGTTAAACAAAATATGACACTTAAACGTTAGTGCTGAAAGAAAAGTAGCTTTGTGTTTATGGATTTAAATCACAAGTTTGCAGGTATATGCCAACCGTCTAGGCATCCAAACATTTTTAAAATAACCAATAACGAAAATATTGCACTCCACAACACATGAACTGCTTGCATAGTCTAGGCGTGTGAAATTGTAATCAGAACATCGGCCAACGGTATCGTTAAATTGTCAGTAACGGAACAATTGGGTGGACTTCATTTTAAAAGTGTCATTTTAGAACCAAAATATCATTTATTTTTTTTTGTGGTCAATGTGTCAGTCTCTCTCTCTCAAAGTACTGTAGATGGAGCCTCATTCGAAATACATTTTTTTTTGTCTTCTGTTTAATATATGTATATGTACAATTGATATTCACCACCTTATAGGTTACTTGTCTAGTTTCATTGTTCATATGATATTTTTAGAATATTTTTTATCAGGATCTGTTTTGGGAGCGTGTTTAGTCATTTATAAAAAAAATGTTTTAATTAGGTTATTGAGTGGCCCATGGGTGAGAAGCTGGATAACATTTTTGAAAAAAAAATATATATATTTAGTTTTAAGTATTTCTACTGAAAGTATTGCAGCTATAAAGAACTGTTTAATCATTCAACATAATCCCAAATATTAACGACCAATTTACTAGTTTGACTTAAAAAAATAACGTTGTTTAAAGACATTTACGTAAAAATGTAAATGATTTTTGATTGAAAATCTGATACAATCTGAAATCGTAAAAGTTGCTCAATTCCTAAGTACACCTTCACATGTTGCAACGAATGTTTGTATTTTGCTTGCTACATATTGAAACTCAAAACATCTTATAAAATGAATTTTTGAAAACATTTATGTTTGGGTCTTTTAAACTAACTTTCGCACTGTGAAACACCCTTAAAGAAATAACGACCTATGTTTCATGAAGCGAACGTTAGTCAATTAAGTCACTGATAGATGTAATCTAGCATGTTAACATTGACTAATTGTTAGACATATTTTTGAAATACACATTCTCCGAAATGTATGTGCTAAATGATGAAGGAGGTACTATATAACTGGTAATCAGTCTTGTTGGTTAAATAATTGTTTTACCGTAATTGTCATTAAGATGTACATTTTTTAATATATTATCAACGGTTTTTGGATGTGGCCACTATGTTATCGATGAGGTATCAAGGTTCGTATTAAAAGTTTACCTATCGGACTTAACCGTGAGGTTCACATTGCATTTGTCTTTATATAGTGACCTCCCTTTGTAAATATGATTTTTATTTGTATTTTACTCATTTGTATTTACAATACGCTGTTGACGTTTTGCTGTATTTTCCTAATGAGTTAAAAACTTTATTACTAATAATTTATGTTTTCTGGTAGCGAACATTATTTACTCGTTTTGTTTTCCACCTCATCCTAATGTTTCTGCAAAAAACAAAATTACTTACTTTGATGGTTTTGAGGTAATATCAACATTGGTCGGCAAGAGAATTAAAAAGTATGTGCAAAGTCTCCGCGAAAAGGATTCTGATAATATCTTTTTGCGCACCCGAATCTCAATAAACAAGAGAAATACATGTATACAGTGCATGTATTACTTCTTTATCATGTATTTATTTAGAATTGATGGTTTGAAGGTTTGTTTAATTCAAAAACAACATGACTATGGGTGGTGTATTGCATTTAACCACTGAACGATGACTTGCTATTTGAACCAAAATCTGATTAATGCATGTATATGTATATGACTTTCGGTAGAAACGATTCATATTAATTGCCAATGAATAAAAGTCTTATAACGTCTCATGTCAGGTTTGGTGTTTGTTGCTCGTAACATGTTGTCTCTTGTCTAATGTCTGTTGTCTTAAACCATCTCGTCTCAGGTTTGGTGTCTGTTATCTTGAACCATGTTGTCTCTGGTCTGGTGTCTGTTATCTTGAACCATGTTGTCTCTGGTCTGGTGTCTGTTATCTTGAACCATGTTGTCTCTGGTCTGGTGTCTGTTATCTTGAACCATGTTGTCTCTGGTCTGGTGTTTGTTATCTTGAACCATGTTGTCTCTGGTTTGGTGTCTGTTATCTTGAACCATGTTGTCTCTGGTATGGTGTCTGTTGTCTTGAACCATGTTGTCTCTGGTCTGGTGTTTGTTGTCTTGAACCATGTTGTCTCTGATCTGGTGTTTGTTGTCTTGAACCATGTTGTCTCTGGTCTGGTGTTTGTTGTCTTGAACCATGTTGTCTCTGGTCTGGTGTTTGTTGTCTTGAACCATGTTGTCTCTGGTCTGGTGTTTGTTGTCTTGAACCATGTTGTTCCTTGTCTGGTGTTCGATGTTTTAAAACATCTCGTCTCAGGTTTGGTGTTTGTTGTATTCAAACATGTTGTATCTTGTCTGGTGTGTGTCGTCTTAAAATATCTCGTCTCAGGTTTGATGTTTGTTGTTTTGAACCATGTTGTTTCTTATATGGTGTCTGTTGTCTTAAAATATCTCGTCTATGGTTTGATGTTTGTTGTTTTGAACCATGTTGTTTCTTATCTGGTGTCTGTTGTCTTAAAATATCTCGTCTCTGGTTTGATGTTTGTTGTTTTGAACCATGTTGTCTCTTATCTGGTGTGTGTCGTCTGAAAATAGCTCGTCTCTGGTTTGATGTTTGTTGTTTTGAACTATGTTGTTTCTTATCTGGTGTCTGTTGTCTTAAGATATCTCGTCTCTGGTTTGATGTTTGTTGTTTTGAACCATGTTGTCTCTTATCTGGTGTGTGTCGTCTTAAAATAGCTCGTCTCAGGTTTGATGTTTGTTGTTTTGAACCATGTTGTTTCTTATCTGGTGTCTGTTGTCTTAAAATATCTCGTCTCTGGTTTGATGTTTGTTGTTTTGAACCATGTTGTTTCTTGTCTGGTGTCTGTTGTCTTAAAATATCTCGTCTCAGGTTTGATGTTTGTTGTTTTGAACCATGTTGTTTCTTATCTGGTGTCTGTTGTCTTAAAATAGCTCGTCTCAGGTTTGATGTTTGTTGTTTTGAACTATGTTATTTCTTATCTGGTGTCTGTTGTCTTAAAATAGCTCGTCTCTGGTTTGATGTTTGTTGTTTTGAACCATGTTGTAACAAAATATCTCGTCTCAGGTTTGATGTTTGTTGTTTTGAACCATGTTGTTTCTTATCTGGTGTCTGTTGTCTTAAAATAGCTCGTCTCAGGTTTGATGTTTGTTGTTTTGAACCATGTTGTTACTTATCTGGTGTCTGTTGTCATAAAATAGCTCACCTCTGTTTTGATGTTTGTTGTTTTGAACCATGTTGTTTCTTATCTGGTGTCTGTTGTCTTAAAATATCTCGTCTCAGGTTTGATGTTTGTTGTTTTGAACCATGTTGTTTCTTAACTGGTGTCTGTTGTCTTAAAATATCTCGTCTCAGGTTTGATGTTTGTTGTTTTGAACCATGTTGTTTCTTATCTGGTGTGTGTCGTCTTAAAATAGCTCGTCTCTGGTTTGATGTTTGTTGTTTTGAACCATGTTGTTTCTTATCTGGTGTCTGTTGTCTTACAATAGCTCGTCTCAGGTTTGATGTTTGTTGTTTTGAACCATGTTGTTTCTTATCTGGTGTCTGTTGTCTTAAAATATCTCGTCTCAGGTTTGATGTTTGTTGTTTTGAACCATGTTGTTTCTTATCTGGTGTCTGTTGTCTTAAAATAGCTCTTTTCTGGTTTGATGTTTGTTGTTTTGAACCATGTTGTTTCTTATCTGGTGTCTGTTGTCTTAAAATAGCTCGTCTCTTGTTTGATGTTTGTTGTTTTGAACCATGTTGTTTCTTATCTGGTGTCTGTTGTCTTAAAATAGCTCGTCCCAGGTTTGATGTTTGTTGTTTTGAACCATGTTGTTTCTTATCTGGTGTCTGTTGTCTTAAAATAGCTCGTCTCTGGTTTGATGTTTGTTGTTTTGAACCATGTTGTTTCTTATCTGGTGTCTGTTGTCTTAAAATATATCGTCTCTGGTTTGATGTTTGTTGTTTTGAAACATGTTGTTTCTCATCTGGTGTTTGTTGTCTTAAAATAGCTCGTCTCAGGTTTGATGTTTGTTGTTTTGAACCATGTTGTTTCTTATCTGGGCTCTGTTGTCTTAAAATATCTCGTCTCTGGTTTGATGTTTGTTGTTTTGAACCATGTTGTTTCTTATCTGGTGTCTGTTGTCTTAAAATATCTCGTCTCAGGTTTGATGTTTGTTGTTTTGAACCATGTTGTTTCTTATCTGGTGTCTGTTGTCTTAAAATATCTCGTCTCAGGTTTGATGTTTGTTGTTTTGAACCATGTTGTATCTTGTCTGGTGTGTGTCGTCTTAAAATATCTCGTCTCTGGTTTGATGTTTGTTGTTTTGAACCATGTTGTCTCTTATCTGGTGTGTGTCGTCTTAAAATATCTCGTCTCTGGTTTGATGTTTGTTGTTTTGAACCATGTTGTTTCTTATCTGGTGTCTGTTGTCTTAAAATATCTCGTCTCAGGTTTGATGTTTGTTGTTTTGAACCATGTTGTTTCTTATCTGGTGTCTGTTGTCTTAAAATATCTCGTCTCAGGTTTGATGTTTGTTGTTTTGAACCATGTTGTATCTTGTCTGGTGTGTGTCGTCTTAAAATATCTCGTCTCTGGTTTGATGTTTGTTGTTTTGAACCATGTTGTCTCTTATCTGGTGTGCGTCGTCTTAAAATATCTCGTCTCTGGTTTGATGTTTGTTGTTTTGAACCATTTTGTTTCTTATCTGGTGTCTGTTGTCTTAAAATATCTCGTCTCAGGTTTGATGTTTGTTGTTTTGAACCATGTTGTATCTTGTCTGGTGTGTGTCGTCTTAAAATATCTCGTCTCTGGTTTGATGTTTGTTGTTTTGAACCATGTTGTTTCTTATCTGGTGTCTGTTGTCTTAAAATATCTCGTCTCAGGTTTGATGTTTGTTGTTTTGAACCATGTTGTATCTTGTCTGGTGTGTGTCGTCTTAAAAAAACTCGTCTCAGGTTTGATGTTTGTTGTTTTGAACCATGTTGTTTCTTATCTGGTGTGTGTCGTCTTAAAATAGCTCGTCTCTGGTTTGATGTTTGTTGTTTTGAACCATGTTGTTTCTTATCTGGTGTCTGTTGTCTTACAATAGCTCGTCTCAGGTTTGATGTTTGTTGTTTTGAACCATGTTGTTTCTTATCTGGTGTCTGTTGTCTTAAAATATCTCGTCTCAGGTTTGATGTTTGTTGTTTTGAACCATGTTGTTTCTTATCTGGTGTCTGTTGTCTTAAAATAGCTCTATTCTGGTTTGATGTTTGTTGTTTTGAACCATGTTGTTTCTTATCTGGTGTCTGTTGTCTTAAAAAAGCTCGTCTCTTGTTTGATGTTTGTTGTTTTGAACCATGTTGTTTCTTATCTGGTGTCTGTTGTCTTAAAATAGCTCGTCCCAGGTTTGATGTTTGTTGTTTTGAACCATGTTGTTTCTTATCTGGTGTCTGTTGTCTTAAAATAGCTCGTCTCTGGTTTGATGTTTGTTGTTTTGAACCATGTTGTTTCTTATCTGGTGTCTGTTGTCTTAAAATATATCGTCTCTGGTTTGATGTTTGTTGTTTTGAAACATGTTGTTTCTTATCTGGTGTCTGTTGTCTTAAAATAGCTCGTCTCAGGTTTGATGTTTGTTGTTTTGAACCATGTTGTTTCTTATCTGGGCTCTGTTGTCTTAAAATATCTCGTCTCTGGTTTGATGTTTGTTGTTTTGAACCATGTTGTTTCTTATCTGGTGTCTGTTGTCTTAAAATATCTCGTCTCAGGTTTGATGTTTGTTGTTTTGAACCATGTTGTTTCTTATCTGGTGTCTGTTGTCTTAAAATATCTCGTCTCAGGTTTGATGTTTGTTGTTTTGAACCATGTTGTATCTTGTCTGGTGTGTGTCGTCTTAAAATATCTCGTCTCTGGTTTGATGTTTGTTGTTTTGAACCATGTTGTCTCTTATCTGGTGTGTGTCGTCTTAAAATATCTCGTCTCTGGTTTGATGTTTGTTGTTTTGAACCATGTTGTTTCTTATCTGGTGTCTGTTGTCTTAAAATATCTCTTCTCAGGTTTGATGTTTGTTGTTTTGAACCATGTTGTATCTTGTCTGGTGTGTGTCGTCTTAAAATATCTTGTCTCTGGTTTGATGTTTGTTGTTTTGAACCATGTTGTCTCTGTTCTGTTGTCTGTTGTCTTAAAATAGCTCGTCTCAGGTTTAGTGTTTGTTGTTTTGAAGAATGTTGTTTCTTGTCTGGTGTTTGTTGTCTTATAACGTCGCGTCTCATGTTTGGTGTTTGTTGCTAGTAACATGTTGTCGTTTGTCTGGTAAGCGTTGTCTTGTAATGCCTCGTCTCTGGTTTGGTGTTTATTGCTAGTAACATGTTGTCTCTTGCCTGGTAAGCGTTGTCTTGTTACGTCTGGTCTCATGTTTGATTTTTTTGCTCGTAACATGTTGTCGTTCGTCTGGTAAGCGTTGTCTTGTAATGCCTCGTCTCTGGTTCGATGTTTGTTGCTTGTTGCTTTCGTCTCTTGTTGTTGTTTGTTTGGCCCAGGTTCTTACATATTGCAACACGTTTCTCGTCCAAATCAAAGAGCGGGTAATGGTTGCTATTATCATTTGCGGAATATCTTAACACTTTATCAACAACAGTATTTCGCAGCTATTTCATGGTGGTCGGAGGAATTCTTCTAACATATGCGCATTTCAAACCAGTACTTTAATGTTCAGGCAACACGTATTTTGCTTTGTTCTGCCATGAGCATGCATAGGGTTATGCTCATTTTCAGACAAATGTGGCATGTCGATGAGTAAGTTGAAACTTCAATTATATTTGTTTTATTTTGTTTCACTTAACTTTGTTATGAACCATATCATATACAAATAAACTGCAGTTCTACCTGCAAGGGTGTAACGTGCGTTTTATCATTCTACCATTTAATACAGATCGTGTACTGGTAAGCAATGATAAAGTTAACCCCTTATTAACATGATACAAACAATTAAAAAATACCTTATAAAACAAGATATTCATAGGTTTTTAAATGTACATCATACACGAAATACACCGAGCATGTTAATACTAAAAAAAGATAAAATTTCATATATTTTTTTTCAATTATAGCTTTAATAATTACTGTTGCTGCCATCTTGCTTCGGTTGAATGTGTATATGTTTTACAAACTTCAATCAATAGCAATACTCGAACTTTAGCATATGCTTTCAAATCCTAATTAGGTTTCGATAGATCAAATGTCACCAAAGAGGTACAGGTGCTGGGTGCGAGCATAGCAGGTGCATTTTATGTGGGCACCTGAAAAAGGCTCCAGTATTTATTTCAAAGAGCACATGCATTAACAGATTATACTGGTAAATGAATAGTATATAGATTCATTATTTTCTGTTTATAAACTAATAAGCCAAAAGATTTCTAAAATAGAAGTTGGTATCCTTGTCGAACTTCCTTTTTCTTTACAATTATCCACACACAACGTTCATGTTTCCTTGCAGACAATATTCATATATCTTAAATTATATCCTGTTTATTTAAACCGAAGTGCAAAATCTATCAGCAAAGTCCCCATTCGTTAACACAAACCATGGTCAAAATAAACATAACATATTTCATTACATTGGTGTTCCTTTTAAGGAGTCCCACATAATCATCAAACGCGTAATCTGTTTTTTTTGCAATACATACGTTATTCTGACATCAGATGGATCCGGTAAGGGATAATTATATCCGTGCTAATTAGTATGTTCTGGGCTTTGAAAGTTGTAGGAATTATCACAGGCAGCATATGTTCTTGTTAATACCGTGAACAAAAGTGTACAATCAGCGAGGTATTGAGAAATCCATTAAACGGGGTTTATGTTTAAACATTTGGCTACTGAGCTTGTTTCTGTAGTTTTTCACATAAAGTATGAGCCTATGGATGAGGACAGTTCACCGGTAACCTGTGGAGATCTGCGTGTATTATTGTTTTTGGAGCCAATGCTAACGTTTGGCAAGACAACGATGGCCAGTATATGACAATTCTATGATATATTTCGAAGAAGCAACAACAGCAGACTAAAGGAACTCATTGACGCATTAGTTTTCAACTCATTCAAAGCGATGCAGTAAATTCATAAAAAAAATCAACATGATTCGATCTTTGATATAAACCTGCTCATAACACTGAACATTCATAATTCTATATTAATGATCATAAGCAGACTGAGATTTGATTGACAATGAACATGTACAATTGTGGACACTGTATATTTGCTGATTAACAATTTTAAGAAATATTTATTAAGGTAATTCAATTTAATTCTTTGAGTTACACAGAATGTAGTTCAATAACTCAAATTATGTTACGTGTACGCTTGTATCGTTGAAGCATAGGTCTAATTGAACATTTAAAAAAGACAAATCAATACTGTTTAAAATATATATTTTAATAATTATAGAACTATTCTAGTTTGGTTCTTGATGACAGTGTTTAATTTCTAAAGGGCTTTACATGAGTTACAGTTCAGACTTCAAAATAGAATGTGTGTAATGTGAGCAAAAAGAGTATTTCAATCATAAAGTTTGAATTTTAATTTTAATTTTTTGAAGTATTTAAGAATGTGAATTTTAGAACATTTGATTTATTTTAGGTTTTGATATAAGAAACTCTGCTTTAAATAAACATAGTTTAGTAACTGTTTTTTTTTTCTTATTTATAAATTCAGAAACATATAGAGAATACTAGGTTCGTGCAAGGTGGAGGAATTTACCGATAAAATCCGCAGCCGAACCAGATAAACGTTCAAACGTTTTTATATTATTTTATCATTCAAGAAATCGTTTTAAACGAAACATTATCAATTAATATAATATTGACACGAAGTATGATTAACATTAGTCACCTTGGTTGAAAAGGGGTTCTTCTAGTTGAGACCTGTCGATGGCCATTCTATTGATAGGGCACAAACCACTTAGTCTGAACTCTTCTCTGATTTATGCAGGGCTGGCCTGATCATTTGCATGGTATAAAATTATTGGAAATTTTGCCTTGCCCAAAAGTGACAGTACTGGCCGTGTGTCCAATATTCGTCGCCAGCTTTGAAAATCTAGCCTTCAGTGGACCTTGAACAGAAAATAAATCAATGTTTGAGCAGGTACTATCTTCCAGGGAAATGGAATATATGTTAGGTAATACAGAAGCAGATAAAAAATACCTTGACATCCAGTGGCTGCAGTACGTGGGTTGTGTGGGAGGTCAGTCCTAGTAACACCACATCATTCTCTACGGTGGCCTTCATTGTGTGTAAATTTACATCCACATCATGATTGTCCATGATCAATAGGACTGGTCGTACGCACCCACAGTTTAGCAAGAATATTTTCAAAAACCATTGAAGGAAGAGGTCTGTGACATGACTCCCTGACCCCGAACAATCAAGAGTCGGGAATTGCATCCTGTGTCGATGTGGATGTGGATTTGACCCCTTTAAAAGATAATATAAAAAGGTATAAACCAGTGAATACGTCATGGTATATAAATATGCTGTCACGTATTATAGCTACAAAATAACATACACGTTCTAGTCACGGTATTGCATGTGGACTTATAACTTACACTGTACAAGTAACAACAAACACAGATAATGAAGAAATTCGTACGGGAAATATAACCAAAGGCGGTAACATGCGGCCACATGCAGACACACATGGATGCGCGGTGATATGCTGATGCACCATAGTATCTGTCTGTAGGTATGCGCAGCAGTTGGACCTATGACTTTCTGTCTCGAAGTTTTACGACCAGTCCAGCCCGCATCATCGCAGTTGAATATCTAAAACGATCTAGTTTATATGCACGCGTATACACATAATACATATTTTTAATACGTCGAGGTGCGTTTTAAAATTCACATTTATCGCAAACATTAGCAAAAACACTTAAATGTGTAAAACATACAAATTTATTATGTCACCTGCTCAGACTTATCGCGAATATCGTAATCGTCCAACAGTTGCCCATACAGATCGAAAAAGTCGTCAATAGCTTGTTGGGTTGACATCGACTTTTTGGCCTTGTCCAGAGTCTCTGCCCTCTTCATTTATGTCATTAGAACTTGTCCGATGTGCATCATATTGAACAATGTAGCCCGGCCTTAATAAAAAAAAACATGCGTAATTTTAATTTCAAGTGTGCATGCAAACAATTAAAATATTCGTACTTAATCGTGTACGCAGGGCAAGTCACTGTTTTACATGTACAGTGCATCGTAATATATGCGATGTTGGTCAAATAAAAGCATTATACATAGTTAATTAAACTTTCGACCACTGTAATGTACCTAAATCAAGAATGATGTCCCGTATGTAACACCTGGCAATGTCTCGTATATGCGGTAGGCACTGGTTAGCCATATACACCAGGTACGTAGCCAGAGCCCGCTCGTCGACATCAGTTTGCATTCTACTTTGACCGGTCTGCGTTCCTGTCTTCTTCTGATCAACGCCATCCCTGAGTGTCGATCTTGGAACACCGTACTGTACGGCTGCTGTTCTCTGACTCAATACATTTCGACGCACGGCCAAAATAGCCTGAGCAAAGGCTTCGTGACTAGTTTTTGTAACGCATTCTAAAAATATTGTATCAAATCAAACTTGCATTTGAAAATTCAACCACTCTGCAAGTTAGCGATTATTCATCTTGGCTGCCGCACAAATAAGTTTAAGCACACTTACAAAGAGGGACAATTCATGTATGTACCAAAAATATAATAATAAACTCAAACTTGACTTGTCTCCCTTTGACAAAAAATCGGCGATAACTTCCCCGTTTTTACCTTTTTATTAACTTCCCCGATTTCAGGTTTCACCATTTCTTGCAAATTGAACTTTAGATACAGCAATTAATGGTATTTTAAAAAATTATCATTTGTTTAATACTTTATGATGACAATTCAATAATGTCGGATGAAAGCGCAATATGTAGGGCCAAGTTTAAAATCCTTACAGGGCCTCATGCAAATGAGCGCGCGCTTGATGACGTCATCCCCCGCGTGCTATTCATAAGGTCAGAAGTGTAAAAATGTTTATTTAGGTAGAATTCCACAAACTACTTACATTGGAACGCAGAAAACAGCTGATATCTGTCAAAATAGATGCCGCAATGAAACGCCAGACTGGTTTGTTAAAAGTATTTCGTTTTTACGTTTGGGCAAAACAGTCGTACGGGCGAATAATAGGTCGCTAACCAGTACCTAGATATGTATGAAATGCAATTCCATTTTACTATTATGTTTCCTCTTTTTATTTCTATTTTTATGAAATGAAGCCAACAAATCACCTTCATTTCCAAAGGACAGCCGCATGATCCGATGACCTCTATGAAATTCATCCTGCCCTTTTTTAACCTTAAAGATAAAAGAAAACATGTTTATAAACTGTTTGCCAAAAGAACCATTTCCATTTAAAGATAGAACCTCTATCACAATCAGTTTAGCTTCCCGTTTTAAACAAAAGGTATAACATTGACAAAAACATGTTTAGTAACAATTCCTTTAACAGTAACGGAAGGGGACACTATTCTCGTCCATCTTTAAAATAAAAAATCACATACACAGACACGTCGCAGTGTTGCAGGAGGGAACACTTCATCTAATAATTCACGTCCGTCTTTCAAGTTACAATATCTCACACAGGCACGGGGTTGCTTGGAATTACCTCTTGCACCATATCCGTCAACCTTTATAGTTTCCCTTCAAAAAGAATGATTATATGTTTTAAGTTACTAATATAATAAGGTTCATTATTTGAAAAGTACAATGATAATATACTTATTTTCATCTATTCAGTAACAATATAGTGTGTTCACAAACATATTTGCTATTAAGCGCAAAAAACATCTTTAAAATCAAAGTGAATACGAACATTCATAAAGTAAATCTTAAATAGACTTCTGAAATGTTTAAATTGTTGAATCATATTTCAGTGCTCTATTCAGCTCATTCATTAGGCTAAATACTGCCGGCTAAATAATCGTAGGTGAGTAGGAGAAGGAATAACAATTATTGCGATATTTTCTTCCTGTTTGCGAATATTTTAAAACAGTCGTGACTGCGGATAGTCATGATTTAGACTGAGGTTAGTGCCATTCCATTTGGAGTTATCAAATTATTAAAGTGTTAAGGGGATACGTATTATACAAGTGAGTAAATTAAGGAACACATTGAAAAGTTGATTTTCAGTTTAGATTTATTTACATATCGGTGTCCAAAATAACCTTAAACGTTTTACAGTCTTCGAGCACAGACACAGTAAAGCTATACCTGGAATGTGGATCAATAGTGGATTTTCTAAAACAATAACGGTAAGCAGTATAACTGTACCTTATAACCATCTTAATGCTAATAAACAAAATGCAAACAGATGTATATCTTACACGTGTTAACTTTTTTGAAAGTCAATTGAAACAGACTCAGCTGCTTAATCAATTATTCTCTCTAAATTCACGTTGTTACCATACTAATAACGATATTATGTATATTGTCACATATTTGAAGAATTCAACATGTTTTCAATAATATAATACATGACGAAAAAATGTAAATGAAGATTAACAAATGTAGATAGTATTTCCGTTACAGAAAACGCTGTTAAAGCAGGATGATATTTCGAATATTTGCTCTTCTTTGCGTCACTCGCTCATGTTTGGCAGGTAGGAAATACTTTATTATGAAACACGATATTCTTGGCATAATAAGGCAATAGATGATGTGTTTAAATACCCATATTTCAAAACAAGTATTCCCAGTCACAGGTGTTATACAGTTTTCAAACATAATCTAACCTAGCCTTACGTTACCTATCTTATTACCTAGCCTCTTATCTAGCTTAACATGAGGTGCATTAATATTCAGTAATGATTTACAGTGTTAGAAACACATTTGATACGGGTAGGGGTTAGACGTCAAAAGTCACAAAATATGCTTTAGTTCTATAAAAAACACCATTAAAGCCAAGTATTTAAAAAAGCACATTATTTTGATCATGTTCATACTACAAATCAACGCCAAATCTGATATAGGGCTTAAAACATTTGCTTAAGTTCGTATGGTGTAAGCAATAATTGCCTAGAGGAAAGTTACAGAATGTAGCTTCTGGGTCAAATCTTGTATGAACAAGAGTATTAAGCAACGGACACTTACATCGCCGTTATTTAACCCTTTGTTCATAACCGTAACTTGTAAGACTACGCGTTTGAAGGTAGAAATGACAAGCATACGTCGATGTCATAAATGCTGTGTATGGTGCACCGTCATTCTAAATAGTGTGTGATTGTTTCCGTCAATTCATTAATACTTATGTGAAAAACTACAGAAAAACGCCTACTTAAAAAACAATAATCGGAAAACAAGTTATTTAGTTTGATATTTGTTGTACACTAACACAATGTGAGCTATTTTGACACTTCCCATGTCATAACCATATGTTTTTTAGATGAATAGAACACTTTTGCATTTCCAATAAATCGTTTCCAATTTGGTAGCGGAGTAACGGGATAAGAATCTTTGTTCATGTGATATAAAACAAACAAATCGAACCTGACAATCTACACGTATTTTACATTTATATACCATGTCGCAATACATTTCTGCCAATTTTATATATAAAACAACAACATAAAATATATAAATTACATGTTTTTTATAAATTCTATTACGAGTTTTCAATCATTTTTCTTATAGTGACGGTGATAATAAACGAGACGGAGGTGGACTGTAATGGCCATTGTGCTTGCTGTGAAGGAGGAGAGGATGAATGTGGATATGCTGATGGAAAATCTGATTATTGTTTTAAAGGCTGTGTTAACACAATATATTCTCACAGATGCAAAAATTCATGTCCTCTTAACTGCGCTACTTGCGGCCAAAGCGTTGGCAGGCCGTGTTTCACTTGCAAGGATTCGTTTTACGATATAAATAGTTTTTGTAGCATGAGTTGTCCTCTTGGGTGTGATGGCACTTGTAATGATAAGGGAACTTGCATTACATGCATATCCAATTTCGAAGGAGCCAGATGCGATGCATGTATACCAGGGAAATACGGTGAAGACTGTTCTATGAACTGTCATTATCAAAACTGCCGTTGTACGGACTGGAATGGATGTGATTCATGTAAAACAGGATTTGCTGGTACCTTGTGCATGGAATGTGTAGCTGGAAAGTATGGATCAAACTGCACCATTAGTTGTCCTAACGTATGCAAGGGTGGAACCTGTATGAGAAACGGAGTATGCATTGAATGCATAACTGGATATTACGGTGAACATTGCAATGTTATGTGTTCTAAGGGTTGTAGTGGTGGAGTTTGTTATAGAAATGGGACGTGTTATTGTACAGATAATTTTACAGGTAAATATTGTGATGAATGTGTTGCAGAAAAATATGGGGACAATTGCCAACATGAATGCAGTGTTGGTTGTTCTGTATCGTACTGTGACAAAAAAGACGGATCGTGCCTTGGTGGATGTATAGATGGATTATATGGCATGTATTGTTCTCAGAAGTGTACCGATATTGACAATATGTGTTTGAAATGTAGCCAGCTTAGTGGAACGTGTTTGATGTGTAACAAAGGATTTTACCCGAATGAAAATGGAGATTGCACTACTTGTAATAGTAACTGTAATAATGGAGAGTGTAATCCTGAAACAGGCAAATGTATAAATGGCTGTGCAGTCAGCTTTTGGGGAGACAAGTGTGACGTCCATTGTAGTTCTAATTGTGGAACATGTCAGCAAGAATCAGGAATCTGTGACTCATGTACAAATCTTACCACCCAAGGTCTGTATTGCAACGAACCATGCATGTCATCATGCTATGGAAGAAAGTGCGAACAAGGTACTGGTCATTGTTCCCTTGGATGTGATAGAGATTTCTTTGGCAATAAGTGTGAAACCAAATGCCCTGAGAATTGTCAGCACACAGGAACAAACACAAGTTGTAATGCTGATGGCGATTGTTTGTATGGCTGCATTAATGATCTGCAAGGCAGATCTTGTACAGGTACGTTTCAATAACGTTTACAGACTTTTTACGGTTGTATGTATGCATTGGCTAATATGTTATCTATGTTTATAAACGGTAAAAAAACGCCCAAAATGATGAAAATAGACATTAATCGTGCCGATTATATCTTTAAAACCTCAGTACTCTACCTCGACTCTAGAAACGTCTCGATCTGTGATGAAAAGACTTAATAAGAATGATCCATGCTTTTTCAGAGAGACGAATTTTCACTGCTTCTTCCACCAATGTTGCACTCGCAGCTTTATCGGGGTTTTTGGGAATTGTGCTTATTTGTACAGCTGCATGTTGCTACTTATGGAACAGGCGAATGTCTAAATCAATAGGTATCTGCAATTATACTGTTTTTAAAGAGATTTTGTATTTGATAATATGTATATGTATTGGTTAAATAAATACTTGATTATAATTTTTAGTTTCTTATTAAAAATATATATTAGTTCACACCTAGTTGTTTTAAAAAGAAGCAGCGTGTTTGAGCTCATGTCTCATATAATCACAAGCATATGATAATGAACTATATACTTCCATTGAAATCTGTAATTTGTGCTATTATTTTGATTTCAGAACGAAAACGAAATTCGGAAATACAGTTAGATCAACGTGAAACTGCAAGGGCATATGAACAGCTACAAATACCGGCCAACGAACCAACATACAGAAATGTTGACGAAAATTATACTGAGTCCGAAGTTCACATTTAACAACATGTGTTTAGGACGTCTTGTTTAGTGCTCGTATATTTTAAACTTTTGGTCAATGTTGGAACAAGTGTGAGGTTGACCGCTATTAAACTGGTTCAAGTAAACGCCGTTTGTAGTATCCAATCCTAAAATTGTGCTATATTTTTGTAATATTTCTTGTATTGTTGTTCTGTTTTTCTTGCATGGACTTTTTTTGGCCCTTTTTTGATTGCATTTAAACAATGAAAATGAAAGTATAACACATCATAAACATGGAAATACTATGACGGCAGTTCTACAAAAACTTGTGAACTAGATGTTAGTTGAAGCATTAACAGAAATATATAAGAAACCTTTGGTGCACATTTTTAGCCCATTAACCGTCCGGTTTCATCCACGATATGTGTAAAAAGCAGTATACATTCTGACAGAATGAAACGTTAGTTGTAGATATACATCAATACATACACTACGACATCAAGTTGTTATATAGCGACTTTTATGGTATGCAGCGCTATAATACAACACCTTCTTATTTTAGATTTAAACATAACTAGTACAAATAACTTACTAGAACAGGTCAAGCTACAGAAAAAGTAACTATGAAGTGATCTAAATGCCTTTTAACCAACATTGAAACCAACCTATCTATTTTAAGGGAATTATCCATTTAAAGTACGTGTTGTGTAACTCAAATACTTCACATATCCATCTGTTCTTCCTTTATTCATTTTCCAATCCCTAGTTTTCTGTGGCAGGTCAGTCAGTATGTAGATGCCTCTCGTTCAAAGAATTGTTCGATCTAAGTATAACATGTTTTTGAATGTTATTGTAAAGGTTCAAGTTTCAAACATACAAGTAAACATACAGAGACATGCCCAGTTGTGGAAATTTCAAAAATAAACCCGGGTTAGGGGCACAAGGCAAAGGCCCAAACGATAATGAACTATATATACACACATTTTAACATCGAAAAACAAAAACGAACACCAAAAACAAAATTACACTACAAACACAAATACAACCACTAAAAACAAACCACACCCCTAAATTGCTTTACCGTTAAATGTTTGGACTTCCGCATATGAACGGTCAGTTCAACAAGAGTTCACTGGAACTCGAGTGTTATAGGAGCTTGAACCAATACAAATAAAGTATAGTTATATAGTTAGGATATCTATAACGTGCAGAAATACTTTTAGCATACGCATTGCATTGTGGGGTTTTCGTCAAAAATAGTAAAAGTACATTGCAAAGAAACGCTGCATACAAACATAAGAAACATACAAACCAAAGCGTACATTGAACTCTGTTTTAATTAGAGTGTTAGCTGGCTGTACTTTTACTCCATTCATATGATACCCATTATATATGTCATGAACATCTGTTCTGAAGCTTCTTCTGCGGTTGATAGTAGCGTAGAATAATTCATCACAATAAGTAGAATGACGGCGAAAAAGACATGCTGTATGCTGATTTACTTTGACCTTTTAGCCTTTACTGAAACATGGCTCACCCGTAGCATTGAACAGTCTGACTTGCTTAGACACAAATCAAAATACCCACATTTTCATTCAGCCTGACATTATTGTATTAGAGCGACTGGATCATGAAGGTAAGTATGCAAAATGTCTTTGGCTCGAATTACGCATACGAATAAACGTCTTCTGTTGGGTACCTTTTACAGACCTCCTTATTAAACTTCATAAGTACTTGAATGCATAACCAACTCAATTGTCCTGGCGGTTGTTACTTGTATTAAATAAACGTGAGAGGTGATCATAACCATTATATAAATAAAAGATGACCTAGACAAAAAATTATACCGTGTGTCAACAATTCAATATATGACAAAACATTCGTGACGCTACACATTTTACCTAAAGTTCCGAATCTCTTCTCGACTTATTCTAAGTTTCATCTTCAGCAATCATCTTAAAATTTAACAAGACGATCGGATCAACGTTCACACGTATATTTTAAAAAAAATCATTCCGATTGCCTGTTTCATCTTTTGACTGGGATTGATGGTTTCACACGAAAATCGATAATCACGCTGATAAGCTCACATCAAATTGTTGTGAAATATGTATACCGTCATAGGAAATCACAACTCGCATTCATGACCCCTACTGTTTCACAATGAACGCCGCAAATCATTCCGTCGAAGGCGAAGAGCATATAGAAGAGGCAGCCCATAACTAGTGACGAACTTAAAGAATGATACACAACTACGTCGACCATATTATTAGAAATGCCATGCAAACAAATTATGAAGAACTTATAACTTTTCTTCAACAGACTTTTGAAAACATATGAAATCTGCTAGTCCAACGTCAGTATCCGCGCACATAACCCGTCCAACCCACGATGTCACCGTCTGCAACACTGATAAGGCACATGTTCAGAATAACTACTTTCAATTATGGAAATAATATTTTAAGATATTATACGATTAAAAAAGCTTTTAAAAACTGGCAGAGAATCCGGACCAGATTCATCTACAACTATTGTTTAAGGGATATTGAAATTCCACGGACTTCGAAACCTTTTTTGATATCTTTTACGTTCCTGTAAAGTGTTAACCTACTAAAGTCATAACGACTGTTTAACCCATTTCGGCCAGGATTTATTCTCATTGACAATACTGTTAATCAGCTTGTATTATATATATGTATCACTCACTCTGCTCGTTATTCTGCGACATCCCAAAAGCTTTTCAGCGCGATCGCGTATGACATGAAGGTATTCTTTCTTGCGTGAATGTAGCATTGACGATTCCCTATTATTATAATGGCTTACCGATTATCTCAGTGAAAGAAAGGAGTGGTTTGTCTGATTCTTTGTCTGATACTGTTTTAATGGCTAACTTTACGCGACAATTATAGTCCATTCGGTTAAACCAATCTTAGCAAAACTCTTTCTAGTTAAATTAGAATCACGTCATTCGGTTACCGTGGTTGAACCGTAATTTCTCTCTGGTCAGCATGGAAAGTGTCATGTCGGACCTTTAGTGCAATCAGATAACAACCTCACTTCTTATGTCACCAACAATACGTAAGTACAGTCATTAATACATACAAAACATTTAAAAAATATAGTCCTTATGCAACTGAACGTGTTAAGTAAATACAGTCAAAAATCGTTGGCTTAATACTCACGTTGGCTCGAACTGGATTAAAAGGACCGATTTCCTTTTACTATATGTTCATATAAAATTCGATCGGATGGCTCAGTTTCCCTAGGGTCGATATTTCTCCACTTCCATGTCATTTTCGCAGTCTCTAGTCAGAAGTTCACACTTTGTTTTGTTTGCTTGGCCCGATGTCATAAACGCGGTCCCAGGTAAAAATGCCATACCCTTGTTTGATTTCTCGAAAGGCTCTAATCGATTTGATTTGCTTGATTCGTATCATATTTATTATCAAATGAAACTGGCTTTACAGTTTTAGCAAACATGCCAGCATTTTAATTTCTATCTTTAATTGTAACAAGTACAATACGTCAAAATTATTTCATTACATGTATAAATCTAAATGCATTTTGAGAAGCGAAATCAAGTCACATGAGGCCATAATGACTATTAAGGGTGGATGCAAATCCAAATAGTAAAATGCAGATGACTTTAGCATTTCGCATAACACACTTTCATCTTGGTTGAAAACAAAGACCAAAGTAAATCCAGTTTTCTCGCCAGTGATGTCTATATTGTTTTTTATTTTGCGTAAACTAATCAGAAAACAATCTTGGCATAGTCTTGTATCAAATGTGTAATGTTGCGAACAGTATGATGTAGTTACGGGAACTATCTCGAATAAAAACTCGTCTTTTACGGAGATAGTGTAGGTAAATAACTTAACGTATTTAACGTATCTGAATTGGAGCAAACTGGATTCTACGAATTAACTGACCTGACTACGTCTTGAAACCTCCTCCTACCTTTATATAACTTTCTGTTTTCTCCTTTGTATCCAATTTCATACTTACAACGCAAATTTCCACTAACTACTTCAGACATTTATCATATACCTTTCAACATATCCATAACATAATAATACGAAAACACAGTCTACAATGATGAATAACAAATAATAATAGTCTTTACACCAGTAAAAGCAGCATAATGGGTAACAAACGCAATGCATAGTATAAGTGCCAAAGCTTTTTCTCAACTCTGTCCCGGCATTTTGTTTTGTGCATATATCACCTGAGTTTTTCGTTTTGATTATGTTCAAACTTTGTGCATCTTTAAAAAAAATTATTGAAATAAATATTGTTAAACCCGAATAAATGCCTGATATAAACTTTGAACGTCACTTGGCAACAAAGTAAAACATTATTTAACAAACAAACAAAATGACGGTTTGAAAAAAATATCATTTTTTGAAAAAAACACAACTTTTACCATTATCTCTATCTATTGATAATATGTATTGGTCATGACATTAAATTAACGGAATGCGTGACAAAACATCTTTAAACATCCACTTTATAAAATTCATTATTGAAAATATCATACAAGTGTGGTAAAACACTCAAATTACCACTTTTCAAGTATATTGTATACTACGTAGAGTCAACAATGCTGAATAACATGTATTAACAAGTTTAAGTTTAATCTTTTTCTTCCTGTTTTCGACAGGCTTAAGTAATTTGACACTTGCTACACAAGCTTAACGTTTATCTCTATACAATTGATTTTTATTGTTTTGTTGAGTATTGTTATTTGGAGAACTCATATTTCATTTTATCTATATACATGGTTTAAAAAAATAATATACCCGATTCATAATTATTATATCTTCGGCAAGCTTATGCAAACATATCTACACTGTAAGCATATGGTAGATAACTGAATGTTTTGATATAAGATCTTGTCTGCGCATGGTACATGTTATTGAAGAATACTTTTTTGCAAAAAAGAGATGGCTATGTTTAAACTTAAGACACTTGGAGTTAAAACGATTCGTTTTAATCCGGCTTGAAATTGTCAAGTACTCCATTTTTACTGTCACTTTTTAGGCCTTTTAGGAATTGGCCATAATATTCCCATATCTCTTGTTGATTCGACGTTCTTTGTCGGCTTTAAATGGGCTTAAATATCCGTGCTTAACCTCTTACATGTCCTCGTCTCATAAAGATCACTAGAGAGGACACAAACCGTGGAACAGACGCTTGCGCAATACATAAACATAGTTTATAGTCATATTATACAAGTGGGACGAATTTAGCAACAAAAAAATTATGTTGACTGCTACTTTTTTTATTAAGTAGTGTTATTCGTTTTGATTCAATACGAGTGTGTAAAGAAATTCATATTGCTTTCTTCAAACCTTTATTATACTCCAATACATAAATGCTGATAGTAATTATTGTTAAAATTATTACTCTTTGTAATGGCAAAAGTTCATGTAAACTATGAGCAGAAAACACGTGACACATCCATACCTGGAACATATGGTCTACCTTGTGCACTAAAAACGTACTTATCAAAACAGCCGATGTTCTACTTAAAGTTGTTGTAGAACGACATTCTATGACTGGAACTCATACTGTGCTAGAAACAACGGCTTCTGTGATTGCCTTTCTAATTTTACTGGCGATAAATGCGACATGCAATTCTTGCTTTTACGGTCAATCATTTGATTAATATTGCACGGAAAATTGCAAAGGACGGAGATGCTTACAGTATGAGGGAAATAGACAGATGGTTGTATACTATGATGTTTATACGGGTGTTTATTGAATGAATAATTCGCAACATGTCTACAAAATAGTACAGCATACAGTACGACATGTAAATTACCATCTAACTGCAATTGATCATTAGAATCTGTGTTTTTCGTGCACCCGTGGACACGCTTATCCTGAACAACAATGTAAGTGCCAGTCTAAATATTGTTTCAGGAACAAATAAAATGAAAACGGTTTATGTTGAAATGATGCATGCTGTAAACATCCAAACAATTGCAATGTTTTTTTGGTGCACGGAAGGACCTACATGTTGCATTCATGAGTTTTACAGTCGCAATTGTTCTCAACTGTGCTTTTCCTTCAGTGCCAACTATAATCATACTGATGGTAATTCTCTTATTTGAATCTTTAACCTGTATTTGCATGAACATGAACTATGTGTAAGTTAATTGCATAATTAACTTAAAGAACGGATAGTGCAATTTTAACAATGGAAAATGTATAGAAGAGTATTCGGAATATGAATGTGAACTCCATTTCAATTCTTATAACGACCCATATCTGCACAATTCGGGAGTCTGCGATTTGTGTACACACCTTACTATCAATGGACCATTTTGCAATGAATCATGAAGATCGTCATGATTTGAAAACGTGATGGGTAAAATATGATGGTCATAGTTCAACTTTTGCTCTGAAGATTTCTATGGGACTATAGGTAATAAATGCCCGGTGAGAAACGTTCAACAAGATTGAGCTGTAAAAGTGGCGAATACTCAACGATTTTAACATCATTTTACCAAGTTATAAGTCGTTTTTGTGTAAGTTTGTCTAACTTTCGATCCGCTTGATGAATTTAGAATTATGTGATAATTGTTAACCTCGTATAAAAGCTTTGCAGAGTGCACATGCTTTTTTGTTTTAGGTAAAATGTCAAGTTTGGAAAACGAATGTCAAATGGCCATTATTATTTTTGCTGTTTATCACTTATATACATTTGAAAATTTATTTTGTTATCGTATTTCGTACTAGTGTAAAGCCCATCACCATTTTATTGACTATGAATGAAACAAACACCACAACATATAACGTGAAAATGTCTCTTTATTTCATACATACCAATCTTACTTCTTTCAATTTGTAGTAAATATGAGAGTAAAACACATATATAACGTGATATTAATTGGGTATTTAAATGTTTTGTACTGCAAACGAACAGATAGTATGAAACAACCGACATTCTACCAAGTCTAACTAACCAAGTCATCGAAAGCCAGTTAGCATATCTTATTCGCTAAACCAACCAGCATCGTCATACGGAAAAAAAGTAACCTGTACCTTGTCTCAAAAAATCCAGCTCGACTACGGAATTTATCGGGTTCAACTTCGGCTCTACAGAAAATTTACTCCGCCCTTTGAGAATTTCTTCATCCACGGCACTAACCTAGTATTCCTTATTTATTTATTTCCTTGTTAACTGTATTGTGACGTATTGGTTTTTGTCTTCTTAAGATTTATTATTTGTTCTGTGTTTGTTAGGACGTAACGTTTTGTCTATGTTTCATGTTTGTTGCCCTGTAGCGTTTTGTGTCAGAATTGGTGTGTCTTGCCATTTAACGTTTTTTCTCTTTTTTTGTCGTTTGTTCTACATTAGATATTGTACATTGAAGCGGTTGATAGCTTCAAATTTAGGCTCTTGGGCTGTCCATGAGTTTGTCTTCGGCTCATCACTTAATCTGGTGAAACTGGTTAGCCGTTTTTTCTATATTCACTTGACACTCGTAATCATAAATAAACATATTATTTACCTAGTCCATTAATATGTAAGTAAGGTCGCAACAGGCCGGCTTATTAACATATTGCATTACCTCGTTGACTTACTGTTATAAAGATGTCTCAGAAAACGTTAGTATACATTTGAAAGTTCTTAATGAATTTGCTGCCCAGCTCCAAATGAGTTGAAATTCGATGTTAAAAATGTGTTTAATTAGTTTATTGTTTTCGCAATAAGTCATAGTATTGCATTATAATTGGCATCGTTGTATTGCACAGATTGAGCGTTGGCTCTATCTCGAAAACTTTTCTTGATAATCAAATGTACACATGCTACTGCTGAAGTATTCGTCCACGTTGTTAGTCCATAAGTAAGGAAAACAGTTATAAATCCAGCCTTTTGTGTACATGTCCTAGACAATATGTGTATTTAAATGAATATTTTGAAATAATCATCATCATTGACATGCAATTAATGCTTTAACGGACGCAATCGCGGAAAGCCATATCCCCGCCGAATTAACTACAGTATAACTTCGAAGTTTGACAGATGATAGTCATTGATATATGCAGAATTTACCAACCGCTGTAAAATCACCATTCAGTATACTTTGTCTTTACAAATCTTGGTAATGCCCACAGTTATTCTCATCTAAACATGTTTTGCTAATATATTCACAATTGACTTAAATCACACAATCTGCATTTAGTAAATTACCAAGACACAAAATTACCGGCACATGATCACTTTCCGGGTTATGATCTTTTTGAACATATGTGAAACAATCTTTGACTGCAAATAAAATAATCTACAACGCTAAATCCCATATTACCGCGGTTTGTAAAATTACCTATACCTTTATCATCTCCTAGACGACCTTTTATAATACATACTGAGTATAATATACATCACTGTAAAATTAATTCAGTGTTAACAGAAGTGTCTTTAGAATACTGATTAACAGTTACATCATTCATAACGACAGATTCCAAATTAGCGAATAATGGAACATTTAAATTTATAACAACAAAATCTTTTGATGAACCAGTTCGAGCATTTAAACCTCCACACAAGATCAATTCATATCTCTATATTTACACCTCAACTTCCATTCATTAAATGAACTGCCTTTCGGCAATTGCGTTCATCAATCGATGAACGCAACAACTTCGGATATGTTCGGATCGTAATTCATTGCATAACAATATACATGAAAGGCAGCTATTGATCTTGTTATTGGTTGTATTGTGTCTGCAGGTCCCGTAAATTATAGATCAACATTTTTAAAAGTGTTAGTTTATTATATTTTAAATATATTTATACCAGAAGTGTTTCAATATTACGTTTTAAAGTGATTTCAAGTGGTTATTCTTTTCCCGCGTTATTGTGACGTCATTTGAAAAAATGTTTCCGGTTATAGTCGGGTCGTTCTATTTACAGAATGGGTAAGAACGGATTACTGAAAGGTTTTCTTTAATGAAGTGAAGATTTTTTTTTAACAATTCTTGAATGAAATAATGATCTATTGGCGTAAAAATAAGGAATGAATTGCGGGGTTGATGTCATTATCGGGGATATGAACGCAATTGTGTTGGTCAAAGTACGCGTGGAGTCCGGACTCCACACACATTGACCAACCCAATTGCGTTCATACCCCGATAATGACATCAACCCCGCAATATATTCCTTAAGTAAAATACATTTGCTATTACACAACAACGCTTCAAACTCGAACAATCCATTTCATGCTTTATCATTCTAAATAGGAGACGAAGGAGAATGTTTTTAAAGTGACACAAATAGTACATATTTATCTAAACCAAAACAACCATCTTAAAAAGTATAATTTCGAAAGTGAAATCTTCACAATATCGTTTTGAATATTTTTTTATGTATATCACTACTGCCCCAATATTTCTACCAGCTTTAAAAGATTGTTTAGCAGGACAAAAATCACAAACACATCCAGGTAACATATGTTGAATATCATTTAGATCTAAACATCAAGTTTCATGTAGACATACAAGTGAACATCAAATGACATTAAGTATTTTATAAATTCTGCATTACTTAGTTTACTATATATTCCATACATATTCCAAGATATACATTTTATGCCGAAGTTCTTAATATATGAGCCTTGACTTTTCCTCTAGTTTTAAACGTGTTCAATCTCTGGCGCAGCTTCAGTCTCCATTTCACCCGCGTCACTCTGCTGCTCTGGATTAACTTGCTAGTCGCGACTTCTGTGTGCCCGCCTAATGATTTGAGTTTTCACAATGTCAGAGCCTTATTTTGTGTTTGCCCGGATCTAAGGTGTTCCCTTAAAATAATACCCCCTTTGTTTTGATTTTTAAAGCGACTCATTTTTACACGTCGTAAGGTCATTTGCAGCTTTAATAGCGTTACTTCGGAGATTCCCTCTACCAGCAAACACATTAAATTTGCTTTCCGCGCGTTTGAATGTAACAATTACAGTTCTGTTATAATCGCCAGGTTTCCCTATTCTGTATGTATTGAGTCTGTAGAATATTCGTTATCTGACATTACAGAGTTCAGAACTTTTAACTTCAAACTGATTCTTTTTTCATCTGCGGATTGTGGCAAACCAAAAACCCTTATATTTGCCTTAATATTAACCTTTTCTAACCTATCAACTGCCAGTTCGATACTAGAAACTTTATCAAAATTTTGAATACAATTGTTATGTACTGAATCAATATGAAATTGTAGCATTTCTCTCTAACACTTGATTGTAAATATCAGTCACCATGTTGACTAGTTTTCTGTCATAACGGTTTTGCCTTTCATGAACTTTATTTACTCGAGAGTCAACATCTTTACAAATATCACAAACAACCTTCATATCCAACTGGATATTTACAATGTCTTATTTTATATCATGTACGTCCTACCGTAGACTGTCACTATTTGATATATTTGAGTTCAATATTTCCGCCTTATCAGAAGGGATTGGTCCGGGATTCGTTTCGACGTCCTTAGCGAGAAGCAGGATCCTAGAATAGTAAGTATGATAAGGCGCATTGGACCACGTTATGCCAACTGTTTAAATGAACTGTCATATGTGCTGGAATACACCAATTTATTGGCAGACTTGCTTCTGGTTGAAATGATATGTTTGCAGATAAAAAGAGAATGTCACCTCCGAATATTCCGAGAATTAAAACAACAGAAAGAAACATCACAAGATGAATATCTGTGCCAGTGGTTAAACGGTCGTATTAAGACTTTTGTGACCTCGACCCTCTACCTGGTCCGAAGATTCCGATCCGCTTGCGGCATGAGAAATAAATTATAAATCATATCTTAAATTTCTTCGTAAAACCGAACAGGGGTCAAAAACAAAATCAGCAGCATAACACCAACACATAGCCAAGCTGTATAAAATACAACAGAGAAATGATTTTTATTTTTTAAATAAAGCAACATTAATCTTTTCAAATGGTCCAAGGGAAAATATGCATTTTTTAACATTCTTGACAATTGAAATGACGCCTAGCCACCCTAAAGTAAATTACCCAAACTTCAAGTTTTAAATCAACGGAGAGATTACTTTAAGTCACCAGACATGTGTTACTTTGGATAAATAAAAGAATGCTGGCTTCGATCTGATATAAAAGTATACCGATTACCGAACTTGGTGAATGTAAGTTTGGTTTGTTTGTAGAGTTTTATGCTGTTCTATGTTTCTTGTTTGTGATTTTGTGTTCTATGTCTTCGGCGTTTGCCCATTGCCACTAAACCGGGTTTATGTTTAAACCTTTTGCTACTGAGCATGTTTCTGTAGCCTTTTGCATATATTTGTATCATTATAATCTCGTATCAAAGTACAATAGTAGTCTTAAATCGCTGATTGCTAATAGTATTGCTCATACTGATTTTTATGGTGATGTTTTAAAGAAAATTCGTAAAATTAAAATGTTTCAAGCAGGTAGTTGGGCAGATAGACTCAATGAATAACTTGGATTTTATTTAAATCGTGGATATAAAGGCAATATTTTGAAGAGCACTTGCCTTCCAGTTTTTGAAGACGAATACCTGGAACAAAACATAGGGTTGAATATAGCATCCTTACATAACTAAGCTTTCAGTCTTTGATTTTTTGAAGATTTTGCTAATTCATGTTATCTTTAAAACCTTTTTTGGCGAACACGTTTTTTGGCTGACTCGGAGTGTGTAGGCATGTGACTTCATTTCCTTCATACAATTTGCATTTTCAAATAATTTGGAAGGAAAGATTAGCTAATACATGTCGATTTTATTTTTAATAATGTTTTCCTTATTTGTTCCCAGTTTTAGTACAATGATGCTTTTTATTATGAAACTCTATGATCACACAGTTTTAATCATTTCTTTGTTATAAGGCAGACTGTGTGTGATGTTTATAGTTTCAAACAATGACTGCATCGTATCTTTGAAAAGGTTTTGCATTAGGTGCTCTGAATTATAATCCTCCGTCTGCAGATAGAGTTGGGATCTCTAATCATAGAAGTATTTGGGGTTTACCTATAAGTTTATTATTGTTTGTTTTATTGTTAAGTTTTACCCAAGTTAATGCATTGTTCGATAAGATTTACCATATGCGTTTTATCTTTATTAAGGATTGTTGGGATAAGAGTGAGGTTTGTGCACATAAACTGGTTTAAACCCCTGATCGTTTCTGGCGGTACCTAACAATTCTTGATAAACAGACCTAGTTCTTTTATATATAGTATGTATGTACTGTGCTGTTTGTTTGAAATCAAAGTCAAAAACCGTTTATTCGCTTATACCATAAGCATGGCAAATGAGGTCTGAACAGTTTTGTGTTGTTCTTCCATGTTTCTTGTTTGTGATTTTATGTTCTATGTCTTTTACCCAATGCCATTAAACCGGGTTTATGTTTAAACTTTTTGCAACTGAGCTTGTTTTTGTAGCTTTTCGCATAAATATTGTGATCGTTTCGTCATGAGAATTTTCTTTATCTAATCAAGTTCACCTGACAACGTTTAAACCGACAAGTAAACTTCTTGCGCAATCGTAAGATAAATAGGTGTTACCTATATTTACAAAATATGATAGTAAGTTCGGTTGACTGTGACTACTACATGATGAAATTATGAAATGATTGGTCTTTTTCGCTTCTTATTCTTTTTAAATAGAGCCTTGAATAAGATGTACAAAGAGCAAAATAAACACTGTTCTGTTGATGGTTTTATTATTTCGACAAATTACCAATTTCAGACATGCCCTTCCGAAGAATGCTACACGATTTGCTGACTTATTTGAGATTCATGTTGAAATTATTTTAACACATAAAAAGATAAAAAGTTCACAATTAATTTCCATCTATTACTATTTAATCTCCCTCGGTTACCAGTTTAGGTAAAAAAGCAACGCACTTAAACTGTACGCTATCAATTGCAAAATTTCCTTGATGATTTCAACAAATCAGCTACGTCACCAGCAAACCCAGTGTTTGAAGTCATACACTTTTCATAAGCGCTCGTAAAAAACCTCAATTACTCGGGTTTTGGTGTTGTAACTTATACTCAGCCAATACGTTTCATTGCTAACAATGATAAGCCTATTGAGATCAGAATATACTTGGTTTAGTTTATGTATAACATATTGATAGAATTTAAATATTGAATCGCTGGCTATTGCTCCTTGTGAATGCATGTGTTTGATTTGCTGTACATAAGCTGTTCACTGGATATTTCATGTATTCAATGAATAATCTACTTCTAGTGTATTGATTAATATTTTGACAAAGGAAATATTTTCATCTAAAGATGTAAACTAAATAAACATTCAGGCTAGCTTCCCTGAACCAAAATGTGAAATATTGCAAATTATCTTTAGACAAATTATCTTTATCGGTCACGGTGTTGGTTGGCGGGAGGAGTTTGTGAGGAGACAACCCTCCCGAACAATTATTTTAAGTTAAAATCTTAAGTGGGGTCATCTCGCCTCAAACTCCCTGTCCTTCTTTTAAGTTACAATTTATCACAAAGCCTCGGTGTAGTTTGGCAAGAGGGGACATCTCGCCTCAAACTCCCATCTTTGAAGTAACTGTATCTCACATACTCACGGTAGCTTGACAGTAGGGGACAGTCCTCCCGCAACCAGTCCATCAATGTTTCACTTTCAAGTTTATCAAGTTCAAAGATTATCTGGGTAGATGATGGGTGTTTATACACTCTCCTATCCGTGTTTATAGTCACAATCTCTCATTCATCCATGGTGCTAGCCCGTCGCGTTAGCCCACATCGTTTCCGATACAGATAGCACTCAATAATGTCTTGTTCATAACAGCATACGTTTTAGGTAAATGAGTCTTTATTTACAATATAAAGATAAATTCATCAGTGGTAAATGTTGTCCGATCAACGAATTGTCACACCTTCAAAATGAATTCCAAAATGGATAATGACATCCTCAATAAACTAAAAACCTTCCGCATCAAATGGTTAGCTACGCTTATGAATACCTTTTCATCAAAAAGCGAGTTCGAAATATATCTCTCCCAAAACATGAATATATATGAATTACTTCTTTGTTATTTCATGATCATTTTTGTTGTTAAAAAACATACTTCAAACAATTTCGAGAACTATTTGGGCACTAGTTCGCATCTTATCGTTTAAATTTGCATGTAGAAATTATTTACGCATACTACAGAACGTACTTTTGTCACGTTCTTGCGAAAATTGCAATCCTGCATTTCATATTTAATGATTGCACTTTACAAACTATTTACCTAATTATATTGTTAGAGGGACGGTTGTCTTCGTTTAAATATATACACGAATAGTTGAATACTTCTAGCTCCGATAAGAATATATTATTAGTGATTTGAGAATATTTGGTAATTGTAATCATTTTTCTATATTTACACATAAAGTTCCTTTCTTTAAATGAACTGACTTTCGGCAATCGTGAATATTTTCCTTTGAACGCAACATCTTCGGAAATGTTCGGATCGCGGTATAACTAAACATATAAATTGAAAATTGTTTATCTTTTTATTGTTTGTATCGTGTCAGCAGGACCCCATTACACTCTAGTCAATGTTGTACTTGTGCTAACTAGAGTTAAACTGGAAAAAAACTGTTTTTCAGGCTATTTTGATATTAATGGCTATTAATCAAATTATATATACTTTTTTTCAAAAGCGCACCTACTTTTATATTATTCTTATTGTTATTATTTCAATTAAATCGGTATCAAATATAGACCATAATTACTCTTAACTCTTGCATACATTTTTGAATGCATGAATTGCAGTGACATCTTCAAGTGTTCATTTCAGCTCATTGCAATCGGCTGAATACCGCTTGCTTTATAGTGTTAGCTGAGCTGGACTAAAGTGGTTGTGATATTGTCCTCCTGTTTGAGGAATATATAATAAATACGATATGACAGTCGTCGAGACTGTGTATTAACATGATTAAGACTACGGTAATTGCCTCTTCACTTTGACTTACATTAATAATAATATTAAGTTATGAGCTGAACGAAATTATCCCAGTAATTTAATAAATGAATGAACACATTGAATGATCAGTATTGAGTTTAGCTTGTATTTATATAAAAGTACATAAATAGTATTAACCTAAAACATGTGCACATTCACATGTTCATGCAACACCTGGATTATGGTTTAATAATGGAATATCTAAACTATTAAAAGTAAGAATTATAACGGTTTCGGATATCACCTAAATGTTTATAAATAAAACCAATCTTATTTTAGTAATCAAAGTCAATTAAGTCTCATAAAGTTTAATGGTTATCAGTCAGTATCTTTTTATTAATTGCCATCTTGTGTAAATCATATTACAGCCATCTAATCGAAAAGCAATAACACAATCAGCAAAAATCATTAAACGTTTAACAAATATACGTATCCTTTTTTCCGTTTCAGAAGACACTGCCAAAACAGGATGATGTTTCAAATATTTGCTTTTATTTGCGTCGCTCAATCATACTTGGCAGGTAAGTTATTCTCAATTATGACATTCGATTTATTATTTGCAAAACAACTCATCAGACGGCGGGTTTAAATATCAATATTTGCAAACATATTAATCAATACAGCCTTCACATCAACCAGTACTCATGATCGTATTTTCACCATAAGTGCGAGTAACGCGTACTTTAAATCTTATTTTGTTCGAATATCTACAGAGAAAGGGGTACTTTTTACTACTAATGTCCAACGCCTATGTGTTAAGATGAATGGAACCTTATGTCATGTCATGTCTTGTATATAATTTCCTATTTGGTAGCAGAGAAGCTTGGTATGAATTTACTTTCATGTGCTGTAATCCAAAACAAATCGAACTTTACTATATACACATTATATTTTTTTTTCGATTATATGATTATTAATTTATTAAAATATTTAAATGATTAAACGATATTTGCAAACAAATCATTTTAGTAACGGTGATGATAGACGGAGATGAGGTAGACTGTAATGGACATTGTGCTTGCTGTCAAGGAGGAGAGGCTGGATGTGGATTGTATAATTTAAACTCTGATTAATGTTTCAAAGGCTGTGTTAACACAGTATTTGGACATAGATGCAAAAATACATGTCACGGAAACGGCGCTACTTGCGAAAGAATTTATGGCCATTATTGTTTTACTTGCATGGATTCGTTTTACGATAAATATAGTGCTTGTAGCATGAGTTGTCCTCTTGGGTGTGATGGTCCTTGTGATGATGATTGAACTTGTAGCGCATGTACATCGAATTTTGAAGGAGATAGATGCAATGTATGCATACCCGGGAAATACGGTGAAGATTGTTCTATGACCTGCCATTATCAAAACTACCGTTGTACAGACTTAAATGGATGTGATTCATGTAAAACAGGATTTACTGCTGATTTTTGCATAGAATGTGTAGCAGGAAATTATGGAGCAAACTGCATTATGACTTGTCCTACCGGATGCAAGGGAGGAACTTGTATGAGAAATGGAGCATGCATTGAATGCAACACCGGATATTATGGCGAACAATGCAACGAAATGTGTTCTAAGGGTTGTAGCGGTGGAGTTGGTTATAGAAATGGAACTTGTCACTGTATGGATAATATTACAGGTAAAAGTGCGACCAATGTGTTATAGGAAAATATGGGGACTTTTGTCAACATGAATGCAGTGTCGGGTGTGTTAAGTTGTACTGTGACAAAAAAGACGGCGCATGCTATGGTGGATGTAAAGATGGAATCCATGGCATGGATTGTTCTCAGAAATGTACTGACATTGACGATGAGTGTTCAAAATGTAGCCAACGTGATGGGACGTGTTTGATCTGCAAAACAGGATATTACCCGAATGAAAATGGCGATTGCACTACTTGCTTTAGTAACTGTAACAATGGACATTGTAATCATGAAACAGGCAGATGTATAAATGGCTGTGAAGAAGGGTTCTGTGGAGACAAGTGTGACGTCAATTGTAGTTCTAAGTGTGGAACATGTCAGCAAGATTCAGGAATATGTGATTCATGCACAAATATTACTGCCCATGGGCTGTATTGCAGCGAATCATGCATGTCATCATGCTATGGAAAAAAAGTGCGACCAAAGTACTAGCCATCGTTCCCTTGGATGCGATGGAGATTTCTTTGGCAATATGTGTGATACCAAATGCCCTGAGAATTGTCAGCACACAGGAACAAAAACAAGTTGTAATACTGATGGCGACTGTTTGTATGGCTGCATTAAGGATCTTGAAGGCAGATATTGTACAGGTACGTTTAAATAATATCTACACACTTTTTTCTTCTGACTTTACTATTCATTTAGTTAAGTTTATAAACTGTAAAATAATCCGCTCAAAACGATTACAAATTATTATTGCCGGATATATCTTTAAAGTACTCTTCTTCATTTAAGGAATGAATTGCGGGGTTGATGTCATTATTAGGGTATGAACGCAATTGGGCTGGTCAAAGTGTGTGGAGTCCGAAGTTATATTTACACCAATAATTCATTATTTCATTCAAGAAAAATACTTCATTTCATTTAAGAAAACCTTTCACTAATCCTTTCTTACCCATTCTGTAAATAGAACGACCCGACTGTAATCGAAAACATTTTTTCAAATGACGTCACAATAACACGGGAAAAGATCAACCACTTGAAATCCCTTTTAAATGTAAAAATAAAACACTTATGGCAACAATACATTTAAAAAATATAAATTAACACTTTTTAAAATGTTGATTTATGTTTTACGGGACCTGCTGACACAATACAAACAATAACAAGATCAACATATTTCTTGTATATTGTTATGCGATGCGATCAGAACATATCCGAAGATGTTGCGTTCATCGATTGATAAACGCAATTGCCGAAAGGCAGTTCATTTAAGGAATGGAAGTTGAGGTGTAAATATTAATGTTTGAACAAGTTTTATGTATGATCATAATGCATCGGGTGCCCTTTTTATGCTTTTTTAACGTCAAATTTAAATTAATTTGATATAAGATAGGCTCTTGTTTGCTAACACCGGAGCAAAAACATACGTGATGTTAGGGTTTCCTTCCAAAAATATGCAGATTGTATATACACCGTAAAAGATAAAACTTTCTGAACATAGTATCGAACATATACTTATACTCTATATTTCGATGTATTGTTCTACAATTCAATGCAAACAATGATGTTTCAGAAAGACGAAGTAACTCTGCCCTTTCCACAATTATTGCACTCGCAGATTTATTAGGAGTTTTAGGCATTTTGCTTATTTGGTCAATAGCTGGTTGCTACCTGTGGAACAGACGAATGTCTAAATCAATAGGTATCTGAAATCATATTAGTTTTACACAACGTTTGTCTTAAAGATATTGATGATTTTTTTTTGTATATGAATCGTTTAAAAACAATTCATCAGAAACAGCGTGTTTTAGCAACTGTCTCATATAATCACAAGCATATGGTGATAAACTATATACTTTCATTGAAATCTGTTATGCTATTATTTTTTTTTAATTTCAGAACAAAATTCGGAAGTACAATTAATTCAACATGAAACCGAAAGGGCATATAAACAGTTACAAGACAGTCTAACGAGCCAACAAACAGAAGTGTTGAGGACAATTACACTGTGCTTTCAATGTAGACATTCGCTAAATATTATTTCTCCTTTCATACTGAAATTAGGGCATTGCAAGAAGGTAAAATGTTTCAGTCTGCTTTAAAATTCTTAAAACCCTCCTTTTGGAGATATCTATATTTGAAAACAAAATCTAACTGTTGTTAACACGCGTACGGTAAACATATTACCGGGCGTCTAATAGTGTGTCCGTATGTTCTTAAGCTTTGGGCAATGTCGGGACAAGTATGAGGTTTACCGCTAAAACAGGTTTAACCGGTTCAAGTGAAATCCGTTGACAGCTATCCAAGTATTTACCAACGACAATTTTGACATTAACATATGTTGTCTTGTAGTTTTGTTCATCTTGTATAAACTTTATCTTGCCTTGTACATACCGTCTTTAATCAAGATAATTGTTACATTTTAGGTACTGGGCTTATCCAGTTACAGCACACCGCCTTCTTATTAGAAAAGTAACTATGAGTTATACAATGAAAGTACTTGCAATTGCATAGCTGCAAAAATGTTACTACTAGCTTATATTTTTATATCCGTTTCGTCCAAAATCTAATCTAACCTGATATATTTTACCAATACCTATTTTGTTACAGTTGCGTAACTTACGTTGAATTGTAGTTTAGCTCATTTTGGGCTTAATTGGCCTTGTTTGTTTTGCCTTCAAACAAGACATTTGATACTTTTTAGTAACTGAGCTTATCCAGTAAAATACAATGGTGAGGATAAATACTACTACCTATCATGGATCACCATTAAAGTCCAACGTTACATGAAGATAAATACGTTATGATGACTGTTCTAAAAAATGCAATGCATAACTTGTTTCTTCTTATTTATAATATAAGTGAACTTATGAAATTGAAAGTATTGGAATTTTCCTAGCTGTGACAGCTCTGTTTGAATGTCTTCTTTTTATTAAAATTTATTTGTTTATATCTATTACAAATTCGTAATTATGCATCGCTCTGGAAACACTGAATTGTAAATTGTTTTTGTCTTTAAATTCCATACATAATGCATCAAACTTGCATAGCATGTTTTCTTGCTAAAGAAGATATAACTCTTATATTGTTGTTATTAGTTAATGTTAGCATATGCTTTGAAAAACAAGACAAGGTTTCATTACAAGAACTGTATGCGTTTGTACCTCAAACGATATGACGATGAAATGATTCAGTTGAAGTAAGAAATCTCACAAAAATACTATAAGACCCGGAATATTTCTCGACTGTGTTAAAACATTGAATAACAAACTGAAGAAATGTGAAGGGTTTGTTAAGGACAGTATACGTCAAAAGCTTCAAAGATACAGAGCAAACACCATTTACTAACCGGACAGTTAGTTTTCTGCTGCTGAATCACCATT